>NW_026705471.1:0-50001 GCF_029867415.1 Vicia villosa
TCTTACAAGAAAGAAACGTAGATGCCGCATTCAAGTACCATTCTCCAACATTGACACCATAAAGATTGCTCTTGTGAAAGTTTACCCTTAAGCCGCTCATTAGCTCAAAACCCCTAAGAACGGTTTTCATACACCAAAGATTGGAAAAATCCCCCCTCCGCCAACATAATAGTGTCATCCGCAAATTGTAAAAGATTAACCTCTTCAATATCATTGATCTTAAAGCCCCTAAATTGTCCCACCTCCGTAGCCTTCCTCATAAGCATAGAAAGAACCTCCGTTACCAACACGAACAAGAACGGAGACATCGGGTCTCCTTGACGGAGGCCTTTTTCCACCGCAAAATCCCTAGTGGTACTACCGTTAACTATAACGGACAAAGTACTAGTGAAGACGGTGCCATTCATCCACCGCATCCACCTCTCTCCGAAACCCATCTTCCTCAAAATGTACTTTAAGAATTTCCAACTAACACAATCGTACGCCTTCTCGAAATCCACCTTCAAAATCACACAACTCCTCTTATGTCTTTTGGCCATATCCAACACCTCATTCACCACTAGGACTCCATCCAAAATGTTTCTATTTGGAACAAACGCCGTTTGAGAACTCGAAACCAAGCTGCCCACCACCTTTCTTAATCTTCCCGCCAAAAGTTTGGCAAGAATCTTGTAAATGCTACCTACAAGACAAATAGGACGATACTCGGACAAAGATTGAGGATTCTTGATTTTTGGTACAAGCGTTATAAAGGCCGCAGTTCCAGCCTTAACGAGGATAGCGTTCTCATAGAAATCTTTCACTAACAACATAACATCCGGCTTAACCAACTCCCAATTTTGCTTGTAGAACTCAAGGGAATACCCATCCGGACCGGCACTCTTATTGCCATCGCAAGACCACACGGCTTCTTTGACCTCATCCTCCAAAAACGGACATTCCATCCAATCCCTATCCCTCTCACACAAGGATTTAAAAAGGAGACCCTCCGGAACAGCTCTATCATAATTCTCCTCTTTGAAAAAAGCTTCAAAGTGCTCTTTAATCTCACTCTTTATTTCCTCTACTCCTTCCACCTTCCCTCCTTCTCCATTCAACAAAGTTATAGCGTTCCTCCGATTCCTCTCCTTAATAGAATTATGGAAAAACCTAGTATTCTTGTCACCATCTTCCAACCAAAGTTGTCTAGATTTCAACCTTAACATACTTTCTTTCACATCTAACCACTTCCACATCTCACTAGTTGCATTCTTACTATCCGACACCAAATCTTCCACAACTCCTCCAAAATTATCGATTAAAAGATCGTCTAACTCATTTATTTTGGCAACTTCCGCATTCACCCTTAAGTCAATCCACCCAAAAACCTCCCGATTCCAATCCCTAAGACGCACCTTTAACCTTTTAAGTTTTTCCAAGATCACATAATCTCCTCTCCCCGTAACGATCATATTTGCCCACTCTTCTTTGATGAAGCCCTTGAACTCTTTATGATTGAACCACGCATTATTAAATCTAAAAGGCTTTGGGCCCCAATCAACCCTCCCTACATTAAGATGAATGGGAGCGTGATCCGAAATGTCCCTCTTCCCCACTCGTTGATCAATCACCTCCCACGCATCATACAAACCTTTAGAGACCAAGAACCTATCGAGCCTACTCATCGCCTTGCCGTTACCTTTAAACCAAGTAAAACGCCCTCCCACACAAGGAACATCCACCAACCCCATGTTCTCGATGAAGTCTCTAAACTCCTCCATACCTCTATGATTCGAACTCCTCCCCTCCCCTATTCTTTCTCCGCATCTCACCACCTCATTGAAATCCCCTCCTAAACACCATTCTTCCCCCCCACCGCTTCGCATCCTTCTCTGCAGATCAGCCCATAAACCTCTTCTAGCCACCACATTACACGGAGCATAAATGTTAACCAAATTATAAGCTTTCCCTTTCCACATAATATTAATACCAACGAACCCTGCACCTTTAAAACTGTAATTGAGACTCAGAGAATCCCTCCTCCACATAATGACCATTCCTCCAGACGCACCCGAAGAGTTCGAAGCCGTCCACTCCACATCCTTACTGCCCCAGAACGACCCAGCCAACTCCTCTGAAAACAAATTCAGCTTCGTTTCTTGAATGAAACACACCTCAACCTTACTAGATTTCAACAGAAAACTGATTCGCTTCCGCTTGGAAGGAATCCCACCCCCTCTGATATTATACGAAATTAAATTCATGATAACACAACCTTTTTCGCCTTCTTCTCCATCAATCTCTTCTTGTCCCTCTTCTCCATAACCTCCACCAACTTAACACTCATACCTTGATCACCCTTGCTCACCACCCCCAAATTAGTGATTGACTCCCAAAGTCTCCTCCCCACTCCTGAGTTCTCACCGTTTGCAATTCTATCATTACACCTATGAACCACCGAATCAGAGATGGAAAAAGAAATTGACTCACCGGAACCTGGACGCTCTGACACCCCTTTTCCTTCCGATGCTTCGTTCTGGTTCATCTTCGTCAAATTCCCAACATCTTCCACCGTCACCGAATTATTTCTAGGGGCAATGCAGTCATAGTAAGATTTTGATGCTTCCACCCTCCATCCCAAATCCTTCACAGCTTTCTTTTTTCTCCTTTTTGGGCTTGTTAACTCACTACAAGCTTTGTCAAAGGATAAGAGATTAACGTTTTGGCCCAAAAGCGGCTTTGGCCCAACATTTCCTTCAAAATTGTCCACTAAAACCTGGGTCCCACTAGAGACACAACCAAGCGCCACATCATTAGTACCTTTTCCACTATAGCCAGATACCTCGTGGTTATTATCTTCTGTAACGTCAAATGCATTTAATGCATGGTGCACAGGAATCGAGGACTCAATATCCTTGATACTGTCTGATGAAACAGGGTTTACCTTTTTCCTGGCTGCCAAATAAACCTCCTTAAAACGTGAAACAAACTGGTTCCGTACACCTCCCTCATGGCTATTCAACACCTTTTCGTCTCCTTCCTTCCCTAGACTCTGAGCACAGTTCCCAGAAGACTCCACCTCCTCGATATCAACATCATCTCCGCCAAAGTCCTCCATAGATTTTACTATCAAATTTATTTTGAAATTTCCTTTATTTTGAGATGTTTTTATTTTTTATTTTTATATTATTAGACTTATTTTGTAATTTACGGATTTATTTTAGTTTCATTATATTTTATTATAGTAGAAAGATAAGGAAGTGAGATCCACAAAGTTAAAAATTTTCACGTTGCTGGATGAAGGGTTTTGTTTGATAGATTTTTGAATTTCCTTTTCGTTGAGTTGATACTACAAGAGGGATAACAAAATGCTTTCATGTACTCGAAAAGAAATACTGTGTACCACGTGGATACACAATGAGTTAAAATAAAAAATGAGAAACAAAGTTATATTTGAGTCAACAAGGGGTTGGACGAGAGTGTTATCCGAAGAAACCTTGCATGCAAAATTTAAGGAAAATATGTCATTCTTATGACTTCTTCCACATCACCACAAAAAAGACTAGAATGTCTCCAGCATCCTGATATTTTATAAGGTTTCAAATAATATTATCCGTATGACTTCCATAGTGGATAAAAAATAAGATTGTTATTCAATGATAAGAGATAGAGATGCACATTATCTATAATTTAAGACGACTATGATGTTTATGATGTCAAAATATAGATGAGTTGTAGAATTAAAACTTCTTATTCAATAAGAATGGAAGAATTTTTTAGAGGAAAGAAGGAAATGTGTTATATGATCTTTATTTAGAGTGTTTAAGAAACTTTCATGCAATAATAAACATGAAATTAACATCCAAAAACTATGTAACTTGGTGATTAGATATTACCATTCAGATGATATATATATATATATATATATATATATATATATATATATATATATATATATATATATATATATATATATATATATATATATATATATATAGCGTATCCAGTGAGAACTGATATTTATGTGAGAAACGAGAACTATCTATACTGATCGTTTGATTTAATTAACGGTTATGATTTAAAAATTCCATATAAAGAACACTTTACTTGATTTTTTCTAGAATGGTGAATATTTTTAAGAAAATCATTTAAAGATATTCTTACCAAAATTATTTTTATTTGATTAAATTGTTATAAAAATATTGTGAAATATATTTATCATAATCAAAAAGTATTTAGTATTTTTATTTTAAATTAAAATTCTCAAAGCTATATATACATTTTCAAGACTAAAAAAATACTAAAAAATAATATAAACTTTAAAATAATAAGAAGTATACATTTTTTTAATAAATTTATTTGTATTTAAATTATATTCAATTAAAATTATATCATCTAATGTTTTAAAAAAAATATTAGTTCTTACAAAATTAATATAATTTATAAAAAAATTTAATGTTTAATTCTTACATTTAACATTTTTATAACAATATAACAAGTCTTTCTTTTTAAAACAAAACATGCTACCAAATTTTTAAAAACAATTTAATCATTGCAATGGAAATAATTAAGTAAAAATTTAACAATAATTATATAGAACAATGGAAATTAAATTGACCCCTTTAGAACAATTTATTTACCTAAATAAATTATGAAAAAAAATATAATTCTATAAACTATGATATACAATGTTAGATAAGTTTTGTTTAAATTTAATTACAATCGATATATATAATTTAAAAAATTACACTTTTAAATCATAAACATTAATTAAATTGTGATTAAAATATTTGGTAGCATGTTTTGTTTTAAAAAGAAAGACTTGTTATGTTGTTTTAAAATTGTTAAGTGTAAGAATTAAACGTTAATTTTTTTTTTTATAAATTATATTAATTTTGTAAGAACTAATATTTTTTTAAAAAATATTAGATGATATAATTTTAATTGAATATAATTTAAATACAAATAAAATGATTAAAAAATTTATACTTCTTATTATTTTAAAGTTTATATTTTTTTTAGTCTTGAAAAATATATATAGCTTAGAGACTTTTAACTTAAAATAAAAATACTAAATACATTTTGATTATAATAAATATATTTCACAATATTTTTATAACAATTTAATCAAATAAAAATATTTTTGGTAAGAATATCTTTAAATGATTTTTTTAAAAATATTAACCGTTCTAGAAAAAATCAAGTAAAGTGTTCTTTATATGGAATTTTTAAATCATAGCCGTTAATTAAATCAAACGATCGATATAGATAGTTCTCGTTTCTCACATAAATATCAGTTCTCACTGGATACGCTCCCCTATATATATATATATATATATATATATATATATATATATATATATATATATATATATATATATATATATATATATATATATATATATATATATATATATATATATATATATATATATATATATATATATATATATATATATATATATATATATTCTAAGAATGTCATTGCAAATAAACAAATAACACAATGTTAGAATAAGGGTGCGTTTGGATAACACTATTTGAATGACATGTATGTGTTTCAGACCTACTCATTTGATTGAAAAATGTAGATTCTATGAGTGTTATAATAAGTGTATGTCTAGATTGTTTGACCTAGATGGATGAAATGAGTAATTTTAGAAATTCCTATGAAACATATAAAATACAATGAGCAACTAAAATAATAAAGGACTAACCATCATTTAGATTTGAATTATGAAAGTGTAACTTGATTAATGTCTAAATATACCAAACTTGTAAACAAATTTACAAGTCACTAACGAATTATTTTGATTATGATTGACCAATTTATATAATCTATTCAATTTTCAAATATATTTTCGGTTCATTAATTTAATCCATTCCTTATTAATAAAACATTAGAGTATAAATTAAAATATCATTAAAATATATTTTCAATTTTAATATAATTAAATATACGTCTCTAAATCCTAACTCATTTGATAGAAGCCAATCTACTTTTAGTTAATATAAATCCAAGGTTGTCGTGATAACAACCTTGGACACAATCGTAACCCTAATGCTGATGTGACATTATCTTAGAATTTTCAATTTTTTTTTTTAATTTTTATATACCACTATTTTTTTCTAACAATATTATAATACCATTTTTCTAACAATATTATTATACCACTCTTAGAAATTTCATATCATTTCATTAATAATAGTTATTGATATTTATTTAATAACAAATGATTATGATTTATTAAAAATTCTTCAATTTTAAATAAAATAAGACAATGAAAAATTCACAACTCAATAAAATAATTTTCCATTTTTTAATAAATATATAAAAATATATACTCATAGAAATTTAAATAAAAATATAATATAAATTTAAAATTTTAATATTATTATTGTTTATGTTAGACAATTTTTTTTACATTACAACATTGACAAATTCAGAACTCAAAAAAATAATTTTCCACTTTTTAATAAATATATTAAAATATATACTCATAGAAGTAGAAATAAAATATAGATATTTTTCCCGTTAATCTAGATTGAATTTATAATTAAATAATATTATATATTTTGTTGATAATATGTGATTGAATTTATTACTAATTTAAATCTAATTGAAAAAATGACAACGACTCATGAAAATGTTGATATGGTGTAAATCAATTTAATGAATAAAAAGTTATATTATTATAATAAATTCATATTATTAAATATGTTTATAATATATTATATTAAAGACTTTTACTCACTTTTTAAATTGATTGTATAAAACATATGGAAAATTGTAAATTATTAAATTATTGTTAATTTTTATATAAAAATTAACTCAATATAAAATATCAATATAAATATATTTTATATTTGTCGATAACAATTTAATAAAATTAATCCGTGCATCGCGCGGGTAGTCGTCTAGCATCACTAAATTGTAGGTTACAATGTAATTCAAACCTTAATACTCACACTTATATATAAATTTCTAATAGTTATTACCTTTTCGTCTACATATAAAAAGAGAGAAAATCTTAATCCACCCCTTAAATCTCTTAGTCATCAGGCGAAATTTCAATTATGTCCCTTGCTTTCGTAGATATAAATTCGGAAACACTTTCTTTTTCAAAAAATTTGTTTCTTTCCATAGATGAATATACTGAAGTATTTTAAACTAGCAAAAAATGGGAAAAATTACAGTTTTATTCAGTTCAGGGGTTTTTCCGTAGGTGCATCTACGAAATGACTTAGCGCCAGAATGTCCCGTAGATGCATCTACGAAAGTATTTGATATAGTTTGAACCAACATGATGAATCCCCCATTGATACGTTTCTTCATCAACACTCACTCTCCACATCCTAAAATCCATACTTCTCCAATATCATTTTTCACTCCAAAACTCAAACTTTTTGGTGTAACAAATCAAAGGGAGCAAGAGAAGACTGAATTTCAGGTAAATATTAATCTTTATCCATTGTATTGCTCACATTATGCATCAATTTTTTGTCAAAGAAAGTTACGTTGCTTCCGTAGGTATATTTACGGAACATGTTGAAGATGAACACCTTCCGTGGATGCATCTACAGAACGTGTCTGTGTTGTTTTTTTCCAGCAGTGATGTGATTCTGTGGTATTTTGGTAATTGTTTGCAAATAGGTATGGTGCACCCCGATAAAATCTCTAGAGACTTAATTCCTTTAGTCGATGTTTCTCCGAGTGTTGAAGGGGTAATCGTAAAGGCGGTAGATGTCACAATGACTTTAATACGAAGCAAGAGTTTGATGATCGGGAAAACATGCTCACTTGAATTCTTAGGAATGCAATTAACCTTAGTTTTGGTGCGGTAATAGGAAGATCAAATAATGGTACAACAAGATGAAACGCTTTCGTGGATATACCTACGGAACGTTCTATGACAAAAATGTCTCAATATGAGTACAACATCCGTTGGCATCACGCAAGTGTCTCCTACTTCGACGAAAGAACACCCGGGCGGACGATCAAAGTGCAAGAATACACCTCGCTCGAAAATATCATTGATGAAATCCAATACCGCCTACCTTACGGTGACAAACGGAAGGTTGTGAACCTCGAGTATCAATCACCTTCATTTGACGACAGAGAGAACGTCGTTTACAACAACTTTGAGCTCAAGAACCGAGCAAATATTTTGGTGATGTGACGAACATATGAAGGTTTCAAAGAGAAAATCCTACTCGAATTCGTAGTAACGGTATAAAGAACAGTCGAGTAAATCTTAAATATATGTAAGTGTCCACCAAAGTATTAATATGTAATATTTAATTTTCGGTTGGAATTATAAGTATACAATTTCAACCAACCTAATTAAAACAATAAAAAAAAAAAAAGAGTGAAAGGAGAAAATAGAAAAGAAAAAAGATTTTATAGTATGATATGCATTGCGAGGGTTTTGTAATTTGCAAAGACACTCTGAAGTTCCTTCCTTCCTTCTTCTGCTGACAGACACCAATGGGGAGTACGGCGGCGGCGGAGGAAAAGACCGAACAAGAACTACGCCGCGAGATCGACGAGCTTCTTCGCCAACAGCGCGAGGTTCATCTCTCTCTCCTCTCTATCTCTCTCTATAGATATTGAATTTGATTGATGATTTTTGATTTTGCATTCAGATAACTGAGAGGCTTCGAGATCCTCGTGGCCTTCGCAAAGGCGCTTTACCAGCTCCTATTCTACGCAACAATGCTATTCGTCAACGTTCCTTTCTTCGCCCTGTGAGAATCTCTCGTTTCGTCTAAATTAGGGTTCAATTCAATTATTTTTGATTTCAATTCAGTTATGATTTACAAAATTGAGTTGTTTTTCAGGGTTTAGATAACAATGATTCTGAAGATCAGCCTCCTGCTAAACGTCGACTTTCATCTGCTATTGTTAAGGTATTTCCAAGTTTAGTTCTTTGTTTTTTTGATATTAGGGTTTGTAATATGTGTCTGGTTGTTCAAAATTCAAATACAGTAGTGTGCATTGTATTGTCTGATAGTTTAAAAGCCAGCGTAAATCGGATTATTGAATGTAGAAGAAAGCACTTTTTTTATATAATCTTTTGCATAATATTAGTTTTTTTTTTTTATAAAATTGTATAATATCATGTTTGGGAGTGAAGCTTGAGGAAGGGGAGTTGGTTGAAGATGCTGATGCGGGGAACACAAAGGATTCATCTGGCAAAAATGAAAATGGGAATGCTACCTATGGTCCGAATGATGTGAACCGTTTTAATTCTCAACAAAGTGGATTTCCTAGAAGAGATGGCTATCAAAGAAATTCAAAGGTGGTAAATGCAATACATGTTCTTGATGATGAATGATGATTATTGGTTTGAAGTTTTATATCTAATGTGATAACCTTTTTTATTCGTGTAAGGCTTTTGAGATTCCTACTTCAGAACTTGTTCCGAGGGTGTTGCCTAAGAATGAGGACCCAAGCTTGGTTAATAGGAACAAAAGAATGCTTGGTCAGCTTTTGGGAACTCTGGAGGTATGGATGTTAAATTGTTGCTCTATATTATATGCTAAATTTAGAATTTTTCTTTAATG
Source organism: Vicia villosa (assembly GCF_029867415.1). Taxonomy (NCBI): domain Eukaryota; kingdom Viridiplantae; phylum Streptophyta; class Magnoliopsida; order Fabales; family Fabaceae; genus Vicia; species Vicia villosa. The sequence goes on from NW_026705471.1 coordinate 9,547, forward strand.
TGTACAAATATAATATCTCCCTCTACCTCTGATTTCATCGTTGTTATTTGTTAGTATTATTCTTTCTATATACTTATATTTTGTTTTTGTTTTCAACTGTTCCAGAAATTCAGAAAAGAAGACAAGCAGCTCTCAGGAACTGAGGCATATATGCGAAGATCTAATTCGTTGCAAAGAGTAAGTTCGTTCATGTCTGTTTTAATACAAAGATTCTTATTTTCGATGGAGTGGATTGTGAGGATGCAGTGCCTATTGCCATCTGTGTCATTAGACTTAATCAGCACTTATAGCCATCTGTGTCATTAGACTTAATCAGCGCCTATAGCCATCTGTGTCATTAAACTTAATAAGTGCCTATTGCCATCCTTGTCATTAAACTTAATCAGCGCCTATTGCTATCCTTGTCATTAAACTTAATCAGCGCCTATTGCCATCCGTGTCATTAAACTTAATCAGCGCCTATTGCCATCTGCGTCATTAAACATAATCAGAGCCTATTGCCATCTGTTCCATTAAACATAATTAGAGCCTATTGCCATCTGTTCCAGTAAACATAATCAGTGCCTATTGCCATCTGTGTCATTAAACTTAATCAGCGCCTATTGCCATCTGTGTCATTAAACTTAATCAGCGCCTATAGCCATCTGTTCCATTAAACATAATCAGCGCGACAGCGCCTATAGCCATCTGTGTCATTAAACAAAATTAGCGTCCTATGCACACATGAAAATAATTCACTTGACCCACTTTGTTGAAGGAGATTAGAATTATGAAATATGCCTATATTGGTAAGTTTATGCTTGCCCATTGTATTCATTAATATTATTTGGAATCTCTTGTAAAACTCGGTGAAACGATCTGATGAATACATCATTTTTGGAATATTTGTGTTTTTTCTCTTCTAGAAATACTCATTTGACATGTTCTCATAGGTAGACTTTTATCGGCAACATGTCAAATTAAATTTTGGGACATATGTTAAAGTTTCTTAAGCAGGAGTCAGGGTGCACAAAAAATGTTCATCTTTTTTGAAAAAAACTAGCCACATCATGTCTAAATGTTTCCGTTTGTAATTCGGTTTTCTGAGACACGGCATTCTTTTCATGTTTTCATTATTTCTTTGCACATTCATGAGATTAATATGTCAGGGAGTATTGCTCTTTCGCCACCCATGAGTATCAGGCCTAGTGTGCTGTTTCCTTATCCTTACTAAGTTTTATAGATCAATACTTCCCTCCTATTACGATTTATTGGCCCAACCCGTACAACTGGCTATCAAAGTTAATGTTGAATTTTTATAGATTGCATACGTTTTTCAGATGGCTGATGGTTGGGATTACAAATGCAATTCAGTTGAATGGACATGTTTTACAGGGCCCAAAGTCCAAACAAAAATGTTATAAGTTTTGTTAGCGGCAAGCATGTACATTCAATTGAATGCTTACCCGCCAAAAGCTTCATGGATTATCAATGTATTGGTTATAGGTTAACTTTACTACCAATTTTGATGGCCAAGGATAAAATTATCGCTTTAAAATTAGACTTGTGAATATTCTGCCAAAATCATATGTACCATCTATTACTGTGCTCTCAAGTGCCAGGCCCTTCTATATGCAGAACTAAAGTAGTTTTTCTTGTCACTTTGTCTTCTCTATCTCTTTCTTGTGCTAATATCCAAAGCCTCATAATAATCTCAAATACCTTGGAACTCCTTTGTAGGCTGAGCAAAGAGCACGGGAAGAAAGTGAAAGGCTTAGGAAAGAAGAGCGTGAACAGATTGCTGAAAAGCGGAGGAGGGATTTGGTAGGCTCTCAAATGATAACTGTTCTTTGCTCTTTCTATTCTAAAAGTTTCATTTTGATTCCATAAAATGTTGTTAAATACATATTACTTGTGTTTCCCAATTCTCATCAGACACTTAGGGCACGTGTGGCTGCTAAGACTGAAGAAAAGAAATTGGAGTTACTCTTTCTTCGGTGGAGTGAGCATCATAAACGTCTAAGCAATTTTATAAGGTTTGTCTCATAAAGAGTCTATTCATGATAAAATGTTTAGCTAGTTTGTTCAACAGCTGGACATCTATTATTGTTTCTAACATCATACCTTGAAATGCTCTGCAGGTTATTTTTAATTTTGGTCCAAAAGTGTCCATATTCACATTTTATTGAGACGAAGATAAGTTTCTGTTCACGTGCATTGTAATATTGATGCAATTTGATGACTGGATTTTCCTGCTAATTGCAGGATTTTAGATAAACATTAAGTTTTTCTTTGATAATTTTCGGCTGTTATTTGATTGAGTGTATTTTTGCAGGACTAAAGCAGAGCCTCCAATATACTATATGCCTAACATGCCCTTGGATGAAGATGCTGCATCAGCTGAGAAGCGCATAGAAGAGGTTTCCAAACTTAAACATTTCATTTGTTTTGGTCTTAATCTTATGTTTCATTAGACTTGTCATGCCTCAAATATTGATGTTACTTGGATTCAGGACTATTGACTTTTAAAGTGAATATCATTGTTTTATATATATAAGGAAAAAGCTATTCTTACACTAGTTTGAACACCTACACCGTATTATAATACACAATATCTACTGATTTGATTATTTTATTAAATTTTTTTTTTGGTTTCTGTGCAAAAGAAAGTTTGCTTATTGAAATATACGGTGTAGCAAGATAGGGTGTATAAAAAAATTGTAAGAATAGCACACCTGTATATATAATGTCCATCTTTGCAATTTGCAGGATTTCCTTGAATGGAAGAATGCAAGAAGAGAGGAATTGTCTGAGTATCAAAAACAAATTGGGGACCAGTATCTTGCCAATGTTGAGAAGGACTTGGAGAGATGGCAGAATGCGAGGAATGCAAGGAAAGTAAACAGTAATGACCAAAATTTACAAGAAACTATGGATAAAGAATTGGATACTCATAGGCTCGAGCATGGTCCCAAGAAAAGAAAAATTCCCGACGGAAGTAATAATGAAGACGATGACGATGATGTGGAAGATATAAATGCTGGAGAGGATGATATGATGGAGGATGAATTGGATGAAACAATTAAGATGGAAACAGGCGACGCCAGTTCAGACCCCGCTCCTGATGCTGTCAATGTAGACCTAAAGTGATGGGCTGCCATGGCACATTCATCAATTATTCAATGATATATTATGTTTTGTAGTTTATCCCTTGCTATGCTAGGCTTCTGTATTAAAACTTGTTGCTTTAGTATTTTTCTGTAATCAAATGAAGTTTCTCTACTTTTGTCTTTGTATTGGGTTTGTTTTCTGTTCCTTTTGATGAACTAAGAATGTTTTTATCTCATTTTATTTATTAGTTTCAATCCGGAATTTATTTTTCCAGGAATGTGAACACTTTTATTTTATTTTTGCTGTTTATTTCTCCATTTGCTGTTTGCTGGATATACAAGTTACCATCTCAAGTGAGATATATAGGTTATCCATTAAAAAGAACAAGGTATACATTGTACAATGAACTGCCATTCTAAATCATGGGTCGGGGTTTGTATCTTTTGCACGTAATTTTAGAGAGATTAATCACTTGAGTCTTGTACGATTATAATAGGCGGCAATTTTTTTTAGGAGACCTAACACTATTGCGTGATCAGGGTTAGATTCAAATACACGTAATTATAGAGGTTAATCTGTTGAGTCTTGTAGGATTATAATAGGTGGCAAATTTTTTCTAAGAGATCTAACACTAATGCGTGCTCAGGGTTAGATTCGAACTCAAGATCTCTGGTTAAACTAGAAGAAACTCCTATGGTTAAACTAGAAGAAACTCTTGTTATCTCATCCAAGTGCTCTTGGGTAGGGTTTGTAATCACGGAAATTAAGAAATACAATGATTATTTTTTAGAAAAGTGAAAAGATGTGATGTTACAAAAAAGTCCTTCAGTAATTACATTAGAAAGCGAAATTAAAAGAATTGAAAGAAGAAAAAGAAATAAATAGAAGATGATATGTTAGACAAAAAGTCATTAATGGTCTATTGGGATTGTAAAATGAGTTATAATTTGGGACAATTTTTTTTTTGATAAAGTGACTTATAATTTGGGATAGAGGTAGTAAGAAGTATTTCTACAATAAAAGATTAAAAAAATATATCATTTTTTTGTTGAATTTATCTCTTTTATCAATTCTCAACAATGATATCATATATGTATTTGAAATAACATCGCAATATCAATCATATTATTTATTCGACGATTTCTCAGTCTAATAAACAATATAATAACATTACGTTTCAATAATATATGAAAATAACATGTCTAGATTTATGTCTAGAATCTATCTCATGATAGATGATTATCTAGGTATACATCTAACAATACTTTTTGGTATAAACTAAATCGATATATCATGTTATGAACGATTATGTCTATTTAGATCCATAAGCATCATACATGTATAATAGAGATTAAGGAAAAAAAATAAAAGATCAAATATGTTTGATTGATAATTGGACATAATGTCATGATCATATAAAATATATTAAAATGTATAAACCTCATTCCAACAAGAAAGAACTTAACTACATATGAAAAAGGTAGGTAGATAGAAGGTGTAGAAGAAACATGGATACCTCAATTACTAGGACGACTTCGTTTCCGGCACGAGACCAGCCCCACTCCCTCTACTATTAGGAGACCCGTGAGTGAACACGGTCTTTGTCTTAGGAAGCTTTAATGTAACTGGTGTCATTTTTGTAATAAATTTTATGAACACTTGAGCCTTTATTTCTTTATTGGGTTCCAAGGAGACTTCGAATTCCAATACCTCGATAGACTACTTGGTCAACTTCCCTGCAAGATCTAGTTAGAGAAGAACTTGTACATAGTAAAAATAATCCAAATTGTACAAAGTACCATTTAAGTGGCAAACTTCTTTTCTCAAATCAAAACAAATTTTTGTACACAGTCAAACTACGACTAAAGCATTAACGTAAAACTAGTGATCAAACTTGGTCAATCAAAGATGGACATGGGTCTTTTGGACTTTATACCTCTGCAGATTCCCAAGTACTTGGATACTAGCCGTATAACTAGTCTTTCTAATACTTGTTATTTTTAAAATATTTTTGACTCGATCCACAAACCTCATTTCGTAAAAAAGGATTAAATGGGGCCTCTTGGACGCATGTCTCTGTAGGTTCCTGAGTATTTGAGTACAAGCCGTATCGCATTCCATTCAAATACCATTAAACCTCTCTAAATTTTATAAATCACCTTAAAGGCTATAAAGGAACAATCAATATGCTTGTGGGATCGACCAGGGATGTTCCTATCATTTAGGAAGTTTGTATACACTCCCTAATGGGTTAGGTGCCTTAACCAATTGATGAGAGCAAGACATTATGCTTCTTAATCAATTAAGAAAACTCCTAATCGATTAAGACACATAAATATTATAGTGTTTCCTTTTTAGGAATTAGGGTTGTCGTATATTGAAGCTCATAATTTATTAACCCTATGGCTTAATAAATTATATCATTTAAGGCTCGTGGTTACTTTTTCCCTTTGAGTCAAATTTATCTCCTATAAATAAAGGGCTTCTCCTCACTTTCAAAATACTTCAGAGAACTATTTCTATATACTTTCTCACTTTCTACTCTCTTTCCCCCATTTCTTTCTTTTTCACTATATTGCCTTTGTGCTTTAAGAGTAAAAAATATGAGTGAGGCTTTTAGTTGTGGTGTTGGGGCTACTCTTGTATAATATCTCTTGTGAGAAGTTTTTGTTTGGTTAATGAGCTAAACCAATAAAAGCTCTTGTTTAGTTTGAGAGATTAGTCAGTTAAACTCTATATTTAGTTCTTGAGCTCAACCTGATATAAAAGCTCTTGTTTTGTTGGTGTAAAATTTCTTGTTTGGATCCAAGATTTTCTTGATGTAAAATCTCGTGTTTGGTTTGCATGATAGCTCGTACAACTCATGTTTGGTTATAAGAAGGTTTGTGGGAATAACCAGTGAAACGATCATATTTGATATACTATAAACTCTCAAGTGGAATTTCTAGTCGTCCATTGATCACAACACTTAGTTAATTGTTGCATCACTCGTCCCCTATTATGCTTGTGTCAGATGGTCCCTTACTAACTTATGAAACATATGGAATTTCTTGTCCTTAGGCACTAGCATAATGGAAAGCTCAATGAAAAAGGCGAAGTCATGTTCTCACGAAAAATAGGAGGAATAACGTTTTCCACATCCCACACTCCTTAGAGATGAGCAAAATAATCACTCTCTAGATCCAAAGATCCCGGCCCAATATATCTCTATAAATGCCTCAACCGCAAGGTTGAGAGAGATATCATTATATTCACCTAAGATTCACAAATACAGAGCTTCTCATCACTCTGTGTGAGCTTGATCTAACCAATCAACAACTCTGAAACATCACACACAACTGTTTACTACTCCCTCCGTCTCAAAATAAGTGTCTTATTTGAGCTTTGCGCGGTTCTTAAGAAAATGATTAGATGTGTTGATTTTAATGATAAAATTAATGTCATTTACTAAAGTATCCTTATTTATTATAGATAGTGAAATTGTTGAAAAACGTGAAAGTTAATATATAGGGGTATAGTAGTGGAAAAAAATAATAAATGTTGCATTGGTATTCTAAAGGGACATTTATTTTGAGACATATGAAAAGTACAAATAAAACACTTATTATGAGACGAAGGGAATAATAGATTTAAACATATAGATAAGACTTTCAAGACATATTAACAAGCATAATTAGTCATAATTAGTATGTCTTAGACAAGGGAACAATGAACTCGATTTTAATTTAGTATTGTGAATACAAGGAGACATTAGTCTTAATGACCATAAAGTGGTCTTGATGACATGTAGTATTTGGGTCTTATCTGCAACCATCAAAGCATAAATGGGAGAATTCATACAAATCAAAATTTGGTTAATGAGCTAAACCAATAAAAGCTCTTGTTTAGTTTGAGAGATTAGTCAGTTAAACTCTATATTTAGTTCTTGAGCTCAACCTGATATAAAAGCTCTTGTTTTGTTGGTGTAAAATTTCTTGTTTGGATCCAAGATTTTCTTGATGTAAAATCTCGTGTTTGGTTTGCATGATAGCTCGTACAACTCATGTTTGGTTATAAGAAGGTTTGTGGGAATAACCAGTGAAACGATCATATTTGATATACTATAAACTCTCAAGTGGAATTTCTAGTCGTCAATTGATCACAACACTTAGTTAATTGTTGCATCACTCGTCCCCTATTATGCTTGTGTCAGATGGTCCCTTACTAACTTATGAAACATATGGAATGTCTTGTCCTTAGGCACTAGCAGAATGGAAAGCTCAATGAAAAAGGCGAAGTCATGTTCTCACGAAAAATAGGAGGAATAACGTTTTCCACATCCCACACTCCTTAGAGATGAGCAAAATAATCACTCTCTAGATCCAAAGATCCCGGCCCAAGAGATATCATTATATTCACCTAAGATTCACAAATACAGAGCTTCTCATCACTCTGTGTGAGCTTGATCTAACCAATCAACAACTCTGAAACATCACACACACAATTGTTTACTACTAATAGATTTAAACATATAGATAAGACTTTCAAGACATATTAACAAGCATAATTAGTCATAATTAGTGTGTCTTAGACAAGGGAACAGTGAACTCGATTTTAATTTAGTATTGCGGATACAAGGAGACATTAGTCTTAATGACCATAAAGTGGTCTTGATGACATGTAGTATTTGAGTCTTATCTGCAACCATCAAAGCATAAATGGGAGAATTCATACAAATCAAAATTTAGTCCTATCCTACACTACTGAAGTAACAATGATTTACTTTGGAAATCATATTTGGCGCCTACCGTGACATCTTATAAAAATGACATAGGCATCAAATTCAATCCACGTGACGCTACTACTAGTGGCTATGATGTCGACGAAGCTACTTTCGATGGCAATGACGAAGAAGATGATGTAGTGATGAGAGCCATGAAAAGTGTTTAGTTCTCCTTCTGAAATCACATGTTTTTTTGGAAGAAATTCTCAAAAAATTTGATCAATAAATTTAATTTTTTAAATGAATATTCAGGTAATTAAATTTAAACGGTACGTATTTATCACTCACTAATGAATATTTATTCTTTAAATATAAATTTGATATGACTCGTTAGAAGAAGTTTTTTTATTTATTTTTAAGAATGCAAACAAATTAATATTTCAAAAAAATTATGCAACTAATCATGTTTAGGGTGTTTTTCACATATGCCTCATCCCACATGGCGCCTCCTATTTTTATTTTATTTATTTTACTTTTTTGAGTTACCTGCCGATTTAGTGTTACATACAGATTTACATGTCAAAATATTTATTTAGTCTACAGGTTAATTCGCAAGTAACACTAAATCTGCAAACAATTGAATTTTTTTTATAAAAATATTGGAGGCGTCATGTGGGTTAGTGCCTACATAGAAGACACTCGACACATGGTTAGTGGGACAATTTTTTTTTTGAAATATTAATTTGTTAGAGAATGTTCATAATCTATACATCAATTTCAACATTTTTATCTAGGTATATTGTCATTTATTTACGGTGTCTTTTCAGTTTTAAGAAGATATCATAAATCAAAACTAAAACAAGATTTACCTGTTAACAGTTTTTAGTTTTAAAAATAGAAAATTAAAATAAAATTTGACAAACAAATTTTTAAAAGATGTTCATTGAACAAACTTTATAGTTTTTAGTTTTTAATTACAGAGAAAAATAGTTTTAAAAAACCTTTCAAACAAGCCTTATATATTCCCTTCATTTTCATCCTCTCTTCACCACCTTCTTCTACCTCTATTTTACTAAACCTAAATTATTTGTTCAATACTTTATATTGATAGTGTGACAATTATTTTCCAACAATGGCTGATTCAAATTCAGATTCAGTTTCTTCAAAGAGAATGTGGTGTTCAATTCCTGAAAGGTTTCAACTGCATGCTGCCATGTTGGCTCTACAATTTGGTTATGCTGGCTTTCATGTTGTCTCAAGAGCTGCCCTTAATATGGGAATTAGCAAATATGTGTTTCCTGTCTATAGGAACATTATAGCTCTTATTGTACTTCTTCCCTTTGCATATTTCTTTGAAAAGTTAGTACCCTTAAAATTTTGTGTATATTATAATATATTAATTAAATGATAAAATTTTGTCAAAAATATAGTTTTTTTTTAAGTTAGTACTATATGTTTATTTAATTATAATTTGTGATTCTCACCTTATTTCTTTTTCTTTTGTTCAGGAAGAAGAGACCACCAATTAATTTCAACTTTCTCTGCCAATTCTTTTTTCTAGCACTGGTTGGGTATGTCTTATATTTTAATATATATTTATGCTCTACATTATTTTTATTCAATAATTTTATATCTATCTTTTTGTCAATTTTTCATAAATTTAAATATCATTAATTTTTTTAAAAAATTTCATAAATCAATGATGTGACTATTGCGCTGTTACAATGTTGTTTCATTCTGATTTATAATCACTTTAAAACCACGCTTTAAGGGATGAAACTCAATAAAATTGTAAAATAATTATAGCTTAAATGCACTTTTGGTCCTGTAAATTAGTGAGTTTTTTATTTTAGTTTTTGTAATTTTTTTTGTCTGAGTTCTTATATTTCACTTTCGCGTTCATTTTAGTCCATAAAATTAAAATTCGCAGGAAATCTGCATATATATTTTCCTGCAGATTTTAACTTTAGGGACTAAACCGCAAGCAAAAAGTAAGATAGAGGAACTCATAAAAAAAACATTTAGGGACGGAATTCAAAAACTCGCTAACTTACATAGACTAAAAGTGCATTCAAGCCATTAATCATTATTTATATTTATGTATGGTTTGATAACAATTATGTATTTTGTATGAAACAGGATTACAGCAAACCAAGCATTCTACTTGCTTGGTTTGGAGAACACAAGTCCAACCTTTGCATCAGCTGTACAAAACTCTATCCCTGCCATAACATTTCTGATGGCAGTAATTCTAAGAATAGAGCGAGTCAAGATTAACAGAAAAGATGGATTGGCAAAAGTAGCAGGAACAATATTATGTGTAATTGGTGCAACAATAATTACATTATACAAAGGTCCAATCATATATACTCCAAGTAGACACTTAAATAACACTTCAACAATGATAACTCAAGTAACAACAACAACAACACCAATAATTGATTTTTGGAAAATGTCACTTGGTGATGCTAAGGGAAAAAATTGGACACTTGGTTGTGTTTATCTTTTTGGACATTGTTTATCTTGGTCTGCTTGGCTTGTGTTTCAAGCACCTATTCTTCAGAAGTTTCCAGCCCGTCTTTCTCTCACTTCTTATACATGTTTCTTTGGTCTCTTGCAATTCCTTCTCATCGCTTTGGTTTGCGAAAGAAATTCGCACGCTTGGTTATTTACCTCAAGCGGCGAAGTTTTCACTATGTTATACGTCGTAAGTTATCATCAATATTACTTTCTCTGGTCTTTATTATAAGAGAGAGTTTACTTTCTCTAGTCCTTATTATAATAAGGACCAGAGAGAGTATTATGTTTAATTATAGTTTTAATCATTCAATTTTTGAAAGATTCAAACTTCTTAACACACGAGCTTTTAAAAAAAATTGAATTTTTTTTCTTCTATTGAATAAAGAATTTTTATTATTATTTGGATTTAAACATCTATTGATAATTGCAGGGAGTGGTGGCATCTGGAATTGCATCTGCAGTACAAACTTGGTGTATTGATAAACAAGGTCCTGTGTTTGTTGCTATATATCAACCTATTCAAACTTTTGTTGTTGCTTTCATGGCTTCTATTGCTTTAGGAGAAGAGTTCTACTTGGGAGGGTTAGTCTTAAACCTAATTAAATTCCTTAATTAGAATATTTATGATAAATGTTACATATCAATTTTACAATTTATCATAAAAACTATACAAATTATTTATCTTAGTAATTGAATTTTATTTATATACTAATCTTCCTTTTTATTATAGGATCATTGGTGCAATATTGATTGTAGCCGGACTATACCTTGTTTTGTGGGGTAAAAATGAAGAGAGTAAATTTTCAAAGGAAAATATTGCAATTGCACCACCCACTACAGAACATAGAAACATTACATCCACAAGTATTGCTAAGGAATCATCACTTAATCAACCATTTATCTCTTCATCAACGGAAATTGTTTGATTAAGATATTAAATCAAGTACTACCATCTTATGTCATGAAGTTTGTGTGTGATGTGATCCAATGTTTTTTATTTAGAATGTGAGTTTTAATGGAAATATTGTAAGAGTGGATGTAAATTAAAATAGGACTTAGATCTTTATGAAACTAGCCCCATTAGAATTTATATAAGTTAATCATTCAAAGAAAAAGGTTGATAACAATTTAACACGTGACAAAAAAAATCTTTTTTTTTTTTTTTTTGATAAACTGTGACAAAAGAAATCTTTAACAACACATTATTTAGCATAAAAAACTATATTATATTAATTTCACATTGCTTAACATAAAAGGTTTTAGCTCTTTGTGAGTTTAGTACATACATAAATACTGGTTTGTAAGCTAAGCATTCTCAAACACATGATGAAAAATAAATAACAACCTACAAGTAACTTCTTTCTCTTCTTGCAATGGTTAGTCATCAAGAGACGACATCACTCACGATAGATACTAGCAACGTGCACTTTAGGGGATGAGAAGAAGAATCTCCGCTTTGTTCTACTCATTTCTTTTACTGGTTTTTCTTTAAGAGTTTCCATCTCTAAAAATTTTAAACTCCTTTCCTTTCCATCAAGAGCTCCTTTTATAGTTACTTCAACTACGATATTATGCATTGTATTGGATCATGGGTTGTGGATAATTGGAAAATGTGGCCCAGGGAAAACAACAATTTTCCCTTCATTTCTCTCAATCCGTACCAATGAAGAATCAAGTATAGACAACAATCGAAAAGAATGTGTAATGTGACATGCTGGTGGAGTAGGGAATTAAATGGCATTGTCCTTTGCAGTAGCGTGGCGCTGTAGTGGATGTACTATGATACATAATTTTTGTCTTCTAGCGCCTCGTGGGCTATAAGAATGTTATTGTTGCCACGCGGGCTATAAGAATGTTATTGACGTTTCTCTTTTATCTCAACTTCTTCCAACTTTCTACTTTTAGTTGGGTAACAATTGTTGAACAAAAGTTAACTACACACAAGCAACAAACACTTAAAAACTAACAAAAGAGAGCCCATATTGTGCTCTTTTAAAACTACTCTAAAATAGTAAAATACAATTAATTAAACAACTGAATGATGAAAATGTAAAGAAAGATTAAAGTATTAAGTCTTGTAATAACTCACAAAATGTGAGTTATCACACCCCAAACTTGAATTATGACCTTTTATGCGTGTAATGCAACATATAACATCAGAAAGAAATCACTTCCCTTTATCTCTTAATTTAACAGCTCAATTCATATTCAACTCAGAGTTCATCTCAAAAGTCTGCATTAAAAAATTGGCATAACTAGTCTTGCTTATATTGAGCTTTGTTTGTGTGTGTGTGTGTATTTCCTAATGCTACCTGTCATGTCAGAACTCTATAGCTAAGATAGCCAGTCTAAATCCTAGTTTAGTTTCCTTATCCTATTGTCCAAGAATTCATTTTTTTCAGTTTCAAAAGAGGGATTTGACTATTTTTCTCTTGACTTTTTGTTCATTTTGAACTTTAGGCTTACACATACATTATTATTATTATTGATAAGTTTTGCTAGATGCTCTATCTTTTCACCTTATTAGATCTCACTTGTAATGACCCCAATCTGTTACTAATAGTGAAGACATCTAGTGTTCCTCCAGTTTCGAGCACAATAACTTAATTGAACTGCTCTTTGGCTTACTTCATTCTTCTTACACACTTTTGTGTGTTTATTTATACATGTAGTGTATCCTTTGTATTAATCTAAAGCAATAATTTTATCCTCCCCTAAACTAAACCCTACAATGAATCTTATTCCATACTCTAAAACAAATAGGTGCATTATTTGTTATCAAGACCTTGTTTCCAACATTGTTAGCAGTCCAGTCTGAATTCTTCTAAGTCTTTAGAATTTTTGTTTGTTATGGGGATGAATTTAGTTATTTTCTTTTTCTTATATATATATATATATATATATATATATATATATATATATATATATATATATATATATATATATATATATATTCTTGAAAAATACTTTTGGATGGCCTCCCTGAAGTTAATCAGGTGAGACCTCAACAATTTTATGTAATCGGGGCTCTTGATATGCTTGTATTTTTTGTGTGATGTTGTTGCGTTGGTCCTCCCTCCGTCCACGGGAGCCCCATTTTTTTACACTTAACCCTTGTGACCTCCATTCATCGTGTAATGACACTCCAACTCCCACAATAAATAACAATCTATAACTCCTATCGTCACCATCGTGAGATGTAATGTCCCCTCATTGATTTTTATAACGTTTGTGCAGAAACTAGAGTACCGTAACCGGCATACCGACTTGGCATTTTGACTCATCCGACTAGGTGTGCCTTTGTCCACCTCACTTTGCTCAATGACCTGGGTCGATATATCCTTACTCATGTTCGACTTCATGTCCCGGTGTCATACCCCATTTTTTGCCCCTTAATTTTTTCATCTGATGCACATTTTCATTTTTGAAAACACAACCAAAAAGTCAACATTTCATGTGTTGTGAAATTTGACTAAAAATCCGTGCATCGTTGTTCATTGTTGAAAAATAATTTACATCATCATATTATTCCATTTGGAATATTCATCGATCATTATTATACATCATAATAAAAAGTCAAAGAAAATTCAACATTTCACATGTTGATGAAATCGACTAAAATTGCTTTTTTTTTTTATTATGCATTTTTGAAAAATAAATTCATGATCATTTGAATTATCATTATAATATTCATTTGAATTTTATTAATCATTTTCATACTTCATAAAACAAAACTCAAGTTTGTAGAAGGCACAAAATATCTTTTATTTATTACATCATTATTTCATGGATTTATTGCATCATTACGCACCTTTCTCACCTCCTTTTTCTTTTTAGAGTCTATAAATAAACTCATTCTCATTCACAAATCTCACCACCAATCCTTTGCAAAACTAAGCCAAAACACTATTCTTTTTTCTCTTCATTTTTTCCAAGTCACTTATTTCTTCTCTTTATTGAATTTTATTTTAGGTAGGATCTAATGTTTGTTATTTATTTAATTTTATTATAGTTTTATTCTTGCATCATTTATTTAATATCTTAGTCATCACCATTTTGTATGGAAATCTCATTGATTCAAAATCAAGAGTTTAAAGTGTTCTTAAACAAATAGGTGCATTATTTGTTATCAAGACCTTGTTTCCAACATTGTTAGCAGTCCAGTCTGAATTCTTCTAAGTCTTTAGAATTTTTGTTAGTTATGGGGATGAATTTAGTTTTTTTTCTTTTTCTTATATATATATATATATATATATATATATATATATATATATATATATATATATATATATATATATATATATATATATATTCTTGAAAAACACTTTTGGATGGCCTCCCTCAAGTTAATCAGGTGAGACCTCAACAGTTTTATGTAATCGGGGCTCTTGATATGCTTGTATTTTTTGTGTGATGTTGTTGCGTTGGTCCTCCCTCCGTCCACGGGAGCCCCATTTTTTTACACTTAACCCTTGTGACCTCCATTCATCATGTAATGACACTCCAATTCCCACAATAAATAACAATCTATAACTCCTATCGTCACCATCGTGAGATGTAATGTCCCCTCATTGATTTTTATAACGTTTGTGCAGAAACTAGAGTACCGTAACCGGCATACCGACTTGGCATTTTGACTCATCTAACTAGGTGTGCCTTTGTCCACCTCACTTTGCTCAATGACCCGGGTCGATATATCCTTACTCATGTTCGACTTCATGTCCCGGTGTCATACCCCATTTTTTGCCCCTTAATTTTTTCATCTGATGCACATTTTCATTTTTGAAAACTCAACCTAAAAGTCAACATTTCATGTGTTGTGAAATTTGACTAAAAATCCGTGCATCATTGTTCATTGTTGAAAAATAATTTACATCATCATATTATTCCATTTGGAATATTCATCGATCATTATTATACATCATAATAAAAAGTCAAAGAAAATTCAACATTTCACATATTGATGAAATATACTAAAACATAAAACAAAATATTCAACCTAACAAAATATATATATATATATATATATATATATATATATATATATATATATATATATATATATATATATATATATATATATATATATATATATATATATATATATATATATATATATATATATATATATATATATATATATATATATATATATATATATATATATATATATATATATATATCGAATACGCCTTACATATTAAATATGTTTTAGATAAAATGTTTTTTTATTGAGTTTTAGTTGTCATACTTCTCTCCTTCAACTATTCAATCTTGACTCCTCTCTTATCCCTTTGTACAAATGTATGAATCAACATTGGGTGATCAATCTCTTTCTTTTTGTGAGATAAGAAAGAACAGCCAGCTTTTGCTCAAAAGGATCCACATTTCTTTCTCTAACTTGTACAACTTGATTGTCATTTAATATTTTTAATTTGTCATTTAAACTAAAATACTTTGTCGCATATTGGTAAAGTGCTATATGATTTGTTGGAGGGAAACCCAAACCAGAAAAATTAAATTAATCAATATCTTAATGCTTTGCTTCTAAAGTTCTAGCACTCTTTTTCTTAAGTTTTAGAAGCAAATTTATTTTCTTGTTCAATAACCAATATTCTCACTTTTATGGTCATCATCTTATTAAAAACATTCCTCCACCAATCATTAACAACATTCTTAATTTGGATTTGCCCTAAATTTCTCTGATGTCACAATGTAAAAAGAAAAAGGAAGAAAAAGGAATTGTTAAAGAATGAATGAATCACTTCAAGGGTTTTCTTAGTGGGAAAGAAAGGTTGTCATGTGGTTGGGGTCTACTTTTTAGAGTCTTAGCTTGTTGGCTTTAATTAATTCAATAAAGTGTCATAAAATGATCCACTTAGGGGAAAACTTTGGGTTATGATAAGATATTTGAGAAACCTAATGATCAAATTGATATTGAAATTAAACAAAAAAGTTAATAGATTGAGTACTTTAGTTACTGTGTTCCTCAACCAAATGGTCGTTTCTTTCATCTCAATAGACCACACAAACTTTCTTTGCACCACATTAACTTCAAAAGTGCCTAAAGTCAAAACTTAAAT
Source organism: Vicia villosa (assembly GCF_029867415.1). Taxonomy (NCBI): domain Eukaryota; kingdom Viridiplantae; phylum Streptophyta; class Magnoliopsida; order Fabales; family Fabaceae; genus Vicia; species Vicia villosa. The sequence continues at coordinate 25,942 of NW_026705471.1, forward strand.
AGGCATCTTAGAGTGAGTAATCGAATTTAGAAGAATATAATAAGGCATTCTTAATTGCAAATAATATTAAAAATTGTAATAAATTATAATACCACTTTTTTAATATAAATTATGTTTTAATTTTTTTTGTCAAATCATTAATTGAAGAATCAGGTGTACTAAATTTTATGTTGTTGAAATGAATGTTGTCGACTTATATGTTGTTAATGTTAAGTTAGTGGTTGAGAATGTGGATGTTGGAAATATTTTAGGATTTAAAATAAATTTATTTCATAAGATGAGTTTTGGATTAGATTTATGGAAAAGTTTTTAAGTTTTGTCATAGTTATAGAAAAGTATGATTTTGGTTTAAAGGGAAAAAAAATTGGTTGGATTGTAAAAGAGGTGGTGTATACAGAAAAACAATATAAGTGATGTATACAACATCAGATCCAGAAAATCTGGATGTTCTTTCGGGTTATCATGATTCTACTTGTGTATAATATTTAGAGTTTTATTATTGTTTGTAAAGTATACAATTATGACTTTACTCCAAAGTTATAAAGTTATAACACTATCTTCTTGTCAGACGGTCATATGTTGAAGAGATTTTGAACTTAAACTGAGATTTTGCACTAGATTGATCTTAAACGAAAAAATATTTTTGAGTTTGTTATACTTCGCACTCAACTAGGGATTTATACAGGTTAGACACAAATCAAACTAATTTTTTTATCGGGATGATCTCAAACCTATTGAGTTTTTGCACCAGTTTAAACTCATAAGCTAAGTGAGATTTTACACCAGGTTAATTTTGAATCGATAGAGTTTTTAATCAGGTTGAGTTCAAAAACTGTTGTGGAGCTTTTTACTGGTTGATCTTCACGAACCAAGAGAGAGTTTTTCTTCAATGGCGAAGTTCACGAGTCAAACAGAGACTAAGACAATTCCCCAAAAACAAACAAGAGCTTTTTAAATGGTTTACTTCCTAAGGAAGAATTATTTACTCGATAGAAATATTCACTCTTGGTATATTTACACATTTTTTTCCCTTACCCATTACAATATTCCTCACTAAACTCAAAAACACTCTCAGAGAACTATGGCTAAAATATGTGAGAAAATATTAAAATATAGAGAGGTGATGAGATAAATGAAAAGTGAGGTTTTCACGTTTTTTGATGTGAAAAAGTGATAGAGAATCTCTCTACTTATAGACCTAGATGTGGTATAAATTTAAAAATAATTTATGGACCAATTAACTCACCTAGTCGATTAGACACCTCAAATAATCGATTGTTGATGCCTAAAATGAAAGATTTTGTTATAGAGTCATTATCAATCATTAAAAGACTCACACAATCGATTATAGACTCAATTAAGCATCATTAATCAATTAGGCAAATGATCTAATTGATTAGACAATTTTAAAAAGTCTCATAATCAAACAGACATACCCATAATCAATTGGTTATGCCTAAAAAATATTTTTTTACCGAAAAAACAAATGTATTGATATTAAGGAATCAATATATATTATATATAAATGCAAACTCAAAATTTATTTCAATATTTACCTTTTTATGTTATATATGAGCACCAATATGTTTGTGAAATTGATAGAACAATGACATGTCAAAAGGACTCTCTAAAAATTGTTAAATGATAATGAATCTAAGACTGCGATTGTGATATGGTGGGGTGATATATTAGCCAACAAATAAAAATCAGGTTGTAAATTATGTCTTCTTTCTTTCCTTTGTTTTCCATCACGTTCTCTGTGAGTAGAAGTTGGAGAAATCATCTTATTATACTTAAGATTATCTTATTTTTTTCATACTCCAGCAATAATTAAAATTTAAGTATGATACAATATAAAAAATAAAAAGAAGATGCTAAAATAACAAAATATACGTTAAAAATAGTTATCTTAAAAGACTTTTTTTAGGCTTTTAATTATATTTTACAAAAAATTTCAAAACATCATTTTTAAACAATTTTTTTGAAAGTATTTTAGAAATTAAAATTGTAAAATGTTTAAAATGAGGAAGAAAAGATACATTTGGTAAATACAGATGCGTTTGTAACTCATCTTATCAGGTCGTAGAGAAATAGTTTTTCCTCAAAGATGTCAGAGTACCATTTTTGTTATGTGGTGGTGTAGCGTAAAATTCACATAAGGTAGCATGCTTTTGGTTTTGACAATATTCTTTATTGGGAAAGAATTTTAGTTTCAATAACTACTCATTCTAAGTTAGTTACTTGTCAAATATACAAAAAAAACATTTTTTTATTAAACTTTTTATTGAATAATTATAATATTTGATCTATATAAGTTTTTTTAAAAACAGTTTGATATTTTTTTTATAATTTATTTAGTAAATTAATTCAAATAATTATTGTTTGTTGAATATCTCTAAGTATTTTTATAAACGTCTTTTAAACCTTAAAACATGTCTTATTTTAATGATTTCAGAAATTCAATTCATCTAAATTTTTGGAATTTAATTGAAATACATTTATTGTCAGTTAATTACAACATTTAAAATTTTATAGATATTTGACTTTTCTTTAATCAAGTATTCTTTATAAATGATTGTGATGCACTGACTGTGCAAACTATTTTACACCGACAATCCATTATAATTATTCTCTTGGTAAAAATAAAATAGTTATAGTTTGTAATTTTTTTTTCAATTTTAATAATATTATTTAAAATTTAATTGAAATACACTGATATAAAGAAGTTTTACACATTAATGATAGTAAATTTTTTTACACGAACAATGCATACCAATTAATATCAATGTCCTTATATTTGAATTAACCTAAGTTAATTCAAGTAATTTTAATTAAAAAATTAAAAGTTGTTATAATAGAATGAGGAACAGCCTTAAATTTATTTACTTTTTTTTTTCTTTTATAATCTTAATTTTTTAATATCTATATTAAGGTGAATTTAAATTACAAAATCTTTTAAGAAAAAAAATTGTATTTTGTTTACTTTGAGAATTGAGAATCAATAAGTAGTCTCATTCATAGTCCAAATCAGTCTTTCATTTCTTTGTCCCTTTTCCTCTCTCACTCTTTCTATTTCCTACAAACTCACAGATCACTAAACAGAGTGAGAGAGAAAATGACAACCAGAACCAACGAACCACCGCAACAACCACCACAACCAAACGGCGGCGAACGGAGACAAAGACTACCACCACCACCGCAACAACAACACTCAAACGGTTACATGCATCAACAACAACACCCTCAATACTACCCTCAAACCCCCTCCCGTTCCTCCTCCTCCGCCTCCCTAAAAGGCTGCTGCTGCTGCCTCTTCCTCCTCCTCTCCTTCCTCGCCCTCCTCGTCCTCGCCATCGTCCTCATCATCCTCCTCGCCGTCAAACCAAAGAAACCTCAATTCGATCTCCAACAAGTCGGAGTCCAATACATGGGAATTACCCCCAACAACCCTAGCGGAACCACCGCTTCACTCTCCCTAACGATTCGCCTTCTTTTCACGGCGGTTAATCCTAATAAGGTGGGAATCAAATACGGAGAGTCCAGGTTTACTGTCATGTACCGCGGAATTCCGTTGGGAAAAGCTTCGGTTCCTGGATTTTATCAAGATGCACATAGTGTGAGACAAGTTGTGGCTACGATTGGAGTTGATAGGGTTAATTTGTTGCAAGCTGATGCTGCTGATTTGATCAGAGATGCTTCGTTGAATGATCGGGTCGAACTTCGGGTTTTGGGTGATGTTGGTGCTAAGATCCGGGTCATGAATTTTGATTCTCCTGGTGTTCAGGTACTCTTTCTATTCCATTTTCATTTTTTTTTTATGCTTAAAATTATATTTCCATTTGGTTTTACAAACTATAAATTCATACACTATTTACTAAATTAACACAATACTGAGTATAGAATCTCGGATTGTATTATCGAAATATAGACTTCTGCCGGTTGAGCTAGACGGAGTTGTACAATTTCCATTTTCATTTCGGTTTGTCAGAGAGAGAATGAGTGTAGCGGTGGTTTTTTTTTTCCTTCTTTTTCTTTAGCCTAATGCGCTTTCTAGTGGTGCGGTTTGGTTTTTGATAATGTGCGCGGAATGTTATTTTGTTTTGATTCAAAAATTTGTGTGTATATTCTATAATATAGTATCTTTCTTTTAGTTTTGTTTGATTTTATTTTCACTTTAGTTTTTTTTTGTTTTGTGTTGTGATTTCCGGTAATTGTGCGATTCTTTGTGAAAGGAATTATTTTATGTGAGGAATTTTTGGGGACCTGGGAAGGATAATTTGGTTATGTTAGGGTGTGCATAATTAGAGTGTAACCGGATTTGGATGGTTGCAATGAAAAGTGTTAGTTTCCAATTTTGTTAGATTTGTTGTTCTATTTTATACTTTAAATAGCTATAAATTCTAGTAATAAATAAAATAAATTTCGGAGATAAAATCAAATCTATTTAAAAAATAACAAACATGTCAAAATATATTATTAAATTATAACTACTATCTAGAATAGTCCTATTGTGTGCGTTTTTTTTGGTTACAAAGAATAGTTCTCGTGTTAATTATTGAATAGTCTTTCATCTAACTAATTTGTTCATTGAATAGTTTTTTTTTTATCAAGACAAACTTAATTCATTTCCAATAGCAATGGCTGAACAATATAAGGAGGAATAATATTAAACACACTACGCATAGCCCAAAAATTGGCCGCCTTAGCAAGATTATGGGCAACCGAATTCGCTTGGCGATTAACAAACTTAACCTCAAAGTTGGGAAAATTAACTAACAAATTCTTAATACATGTAATAATGCAACTAGAATAGTTTAGGAACTTTTTTTTTGTTAAATTTAATACTTTAGAGATAAAATTAAAGGATAATAATTTAAAGATTAAATTGACTGTTTTTTCATTAATTATTTTTTAATGGTTATTAAGTAATGGAATGATTAATCAAATTTATTTAACTTTTACAAAGAAATATGCTAATTTCCAGGGCAACTTTTACAAAGTCCTGTAAACTCTGAATCCAATTTTGAACAAAAATATGTTAATTTGGTTTCTTTTTACCCACCCATATGAGTAGTATCATACAAGTATATTCCATTTCCCTACCAATTAGTACTGTATTTTGGTGGCACAATGGCAAGACATTCCAATAGCTTCATTGTTATATGCTATTATAGTGACACTCCCATCTAGTCTCTCTGGTCCCTATTATAAAAAAAAAATTAAATTTATTGAATAATTAATTTATGTGATCAATAAATTTAAAAAGTAATTTCATTTTATAGTAAGGCCTTAGGAGAGTATTTTTTATTTATTTATTATTTCACTCGTGTCATGACTATAAATTTTATAGGTTCACAACTTTGATTTGCATTTTTCTAGTAGAAGAATTAGGCATCCGAAAATACCAAAATAGTACTATTTGAGAGTGTAAATGTAAAGGGCCCAAATGATTAGAAGATGTAAATAAAATGATAAAATTGTTAGACCCCACTTGATTAGAACTGGGTAGCTGGATTCCAAGACCAGGCAGGGTACTACCAACCACTACACACTTTTATCACCAGCTCAAGTTCAATAATGTCATCTAAAACTTATTTTACTCACCATTTTTATGATCACATCACATTGATACTATAAGATGTTAGATTAACCAAAAACAATGCACACAAATGTCAAACACTACTGTCAATTTGTTTTTAACTTTTTAGGACAAGTAAACTCTTCACCATGTGACAGTCCTCTTTGTGGGGCACATGGGTTCATTATTGTAGCATCATCATTCTTCTGCTAGTGTGAACATGCATTTTGAATTTTGAAGCAATAAAACTGTACCCTTTAAATTACTATTTACTCCATTTTCCTATTTTATTCATCTTTCACTTTTTTGTATTAATCAATTTTTTTTCCTATTTTATTCATCTTTCACTTTTTTGTATTAATCAAATTTTTTTTTTTGTGATTAAGCTATGCTTTACCAATAGATTAATGATTATGAACTCAACTTCACAGGTTTCAGTGGATTGTGCAATAGCAATAAGTCCAAGAAAGCAATCTCTCACTTACAAGCAGTGTGGATTTGATGGATTGAGTGTTTAAAGAAGGAGTAATTTTTACTATTAAATGTCTTTAATTTTCACTTAATTTCTCCCTCGACGACTCTTGTTTCTTCGATTAATTTTAAGAAGAAACGAGTAGGAAAAAATAGTTCATTAGAGGAAATAGTGAGATTACAATGGCTATCAAAAGGAGTATCAACAAATTGTTTAACTCCATAGTCAAAGAATGTGGTTTTGGAAAAAAGTTACAAATCAGAAAAATTGAACATTTTCTTATGAGAGTTTTGCATAAATTTTTTATTTGGTTACTTCCATTGGAAGGAAAAAAAAAAAAGCAGAACAACCTGTAAATTGTAAAGTTGATCCATTGAGTGGGTTGGCTTTTTAATTTGGTTACTTTTTTCTAACTTTTTTTTCCCCTTTTGACCTTTGTCACTCTTGAGAAGTGCCTTAGAAGTTTTTCCCATTTGATCATTGAAATTTGATGTAAAATTATTTTTATTATTTTTTGGGCTATAAAGTGTTTCAATTACTTTATGGTTTATTTGATTAGTTTATAGATTGCTTCATGTAGATGACAACAACTTGTCTAATGCACTATGTTTGGTAGTGAGAATAAAGTGGGATATAGAAAGAAAGTGGATAAACAGAAAGAAAAAGAGGACAAGGGGAGAAAGCTAAATGGATTATTTGCTATGAATTAATAGAAAAAGAGGACAAGGGGAGAAAGCTAAATGGATTATTTGCTATGAATTAATGAGTGAAATGGGAAAGGAAGAAATTGTTGAATTATCTCTTCTATTGGTATGTTAAATAAAAAAGGGGATGAGGAAAAATATTATCTTTAAAACAACAAAAGTTAAACTAAAATAATGAATATAAAATCTAGGTTTTATTTTTTAAAATAAAAAAATGATTTAGTTTTTGACAAAAAATAGTATAATTTCATATTTTAATATTAACATAAATACTTTTTATTTTAACCAATTGGTTAAATAATTTAAGAAATCTATGAAGGCCAATACTAAATCAAATGAGATATCGTACGTATACTTATCTATTGAGATTTTAACTTGTCACTTCTCAAGTTATATCTGACACTCTCCTAAATGTAACGAAAAGACTATAATAGTCTTGCAATTTTCTTTAACATTTTCAAAATTGATTTAAAGGTTGCGTGGATTTCAAAATTTCTCCAGTGGAAAAGAAAGAAAAATAAAATTGTTTAACCAATATGTTCTGGCGATTTCCGGTGAACGATTTCCGGTGAAGAGGTCTCCGGCGTAGCGGTTCAATCTTTCTGCAAAGTTCTCTAAGGCTTTGACTACTAAGGAGATTTAAACTCCTAGTCTTCGGACTAGGGATCAATTCAGTAGAAGAAGCTTTGGGGATTAAGGTTTTAACAATGTCTTAGGGTTTGTGATGGGCCGAGGTCGGCCAAAGAAAAAGGCGGTGTAGACTCCACCAGCGAGAGTGAGGATTCTCTCGCCACCAACAAGCTCTAGTGAGAGGAAAACTCCTACACCACAAGGAATAAAGGTTACGGAGATGCCAACACTCGAACCAATTAAAGAGGAAAGGAGTGAAAATGTTGTAGTTATTGAAGAACAAGAGGAACCTGTTGAACAACCATAACTGTGGGATGATGTTATCAAAAGAAATAGGCTCCCCGCAAATGGGATATGACTGGAATACACTGCTCCAAACTTGGTGGATGGAGAAGTTGAGGTAGTTATTGAATCCCTAGATGTACAATCTAAAATCCAATTATGGGGAAATGCTCTCATTCTGTATGCAATTGGGGAAGAATTATCCATGAACGCAGTGAAAAAATTTATGATGAATGCGTGGAATTTTGTCATCTTGCCGGAGTTGTATTACAATGAAGAAAGCTACTTTCTAGTCCGATTCAAATAAAAGGAGGAGAGGGATGCAGTGCTGATGCGAGGCCCCTACACGATCTTTAAGAAGCCAGTGCTGCTACATGAATGGACACCGAATTTCACATTGAAGGAGGATGTGTTACTAATTCTTCCAATTTGGGTGATATTTCCACAGCTGCCTCCGAGTTCTGGGGGGATAAAAGTATAGGGAAGATTGCGAGTGCTATTGGCAGCCAATCATGATGGATGAATGCAAAGCAAGAAAATTGAGAGTATTATATGCCAAAGTTTTGATTGAAGTGGATGTTACAGTTGCACTAAAGGATGAAATTGTGATTAGGGATGAAACTGAAGGTAAATTGACACAGAAAGTTGACTATGAGTGGAAGCCTCCCTTCTGTGTTAAATGCAATAAAGTGGGACATATAAGCAAAGCTAAGGCGACTATACCTGTGAAACGAGTGACACATGGAAACCAAAGCAAAATACTACCTCTGATAAAGGCCCAAAGGTACCGAAAGAGAGAACTACACAGGAAATACCACAAGAGGGGACTACACAGGAAATACCACAAGAAGAGTGGAGAACAATAGGTAATGCTAGTCATCTGAAAGGGAAGAAGCCAACAAACACCCCCTAGAGATTGTAGTTAGATGCGCTAATGGTTTTGATGCCTTCAAGGTTGGAGAATGCTTTGAGGGTGGTGGAACTAGTGTGATCCATGATGCTTAGCTGGAATACAAGAGGGCTCAATAAAAAGGCCAGGAGCATTGAGGTGGGAGCCCATCTCAAGCAACTTCAGATTAGTTGTATTGCTCTCTTAGAGACTAGAGTTAAAGTCAATAATGCAGAACATGTGAGAAATAAGTTGGGTAGGCAGGGGAATTACATAGATAACTATAAAACCATGAGAATGAGAGGATATGGCTCATGTGGAACCCAACTAGTTGGGACCTGAAAATGTTAAATTCTGCTGACCAAGTCATACACTGTGAGGTTTATAACCATAAGGGAGAATTTGCACATTATCTTTCAGCTATCTATGCTCATAACCAGATTAACAAAAGGAAGATTCCGTGGGATGCTATTGTGTAAGTTTAAGAGTGCGCCTAAGAGGGGGGGGGGGGGGTGAATTAGGACTTTGAAAATTTATGCGGTTTTATGAGAATGCTTGTACTTATTTTTGGTTAAGTGTTTGAAGGTTTTTGAATAGTTCTTTTCTTTTCTTGATAATAGTGATGAAAGCGGTAAAATACGGAAAAGTAAAGAACACAACGATATATACTGGTTCCCCTCACAATCCGAGAGTACTCCAGTCCCCTTTCAAACACGAAAGAGATTTTACTATTGTTAGATCTTTGTACAAGCCTATACCAAGACTCCTCCTACAATCTTCTAACAAAACCACCAAGAACAATCCTCTTGGATTTCAATAAGTCCTTAAGAGAACACCCTCCCTAAGGATACCTCTTGTTTCCAAAAATATGGACGACAAGGTTACAACTACCAAGAACAATCCTCTTGGATTTACCAACTTGATTATGAGAACAATCCTCTCACTAATCAACAACCCTTACTTCCAACAATCTTGGATAGCAAGTCAAAAAATAACAAAATATATTTTGAGTAGAAAGTTGATGAACATATATCAATCTATAAGATTGATCTTCTCTTTCAAGCAAGACAATTTACAATGATATAATAGTGCTCAAGTGTTTATGTATGAATGAGAAACTTTTCTAACAATGTGTAGAAAAAGTTTCAATGAAAGTTCAAGTATGAAACACTTGTATATATGAAAATATATGATCAAAAATGTTGGTAAATTGTAATGAAAGAGGTGAGATTTAAATCTGAAGTTTATGGTATTTATATAGGTATTTACACCCTTTAGAAAGAGTATAAAATGATCAAACAATGCAATGTTTAAGGTTTGAAAAGATATTCACGTTTGAACATAAAGCAAAATGAAACAAGGCAATGTTTCAGCAGGTAATCGGTTACCAAAAGCAGGGTAATCGGTTACCCACTCTAACGTTCATATTTTTTGAAATTTTCAACACAGTAACCGATTACTGAAACAAGGGTAATCGGTTACCCATACAAAAAACAGTGGGAAAAGTTTCAGTAACCGGTTACTGAAACCAGGGTAACCGGTTACCTCAGCATAAAAGGTGAAAAAGCATGTTTTTCAAGGTTGGAAACTTATGCCATGCATATATAAGTTTGGGCATGCATATGTATGAAAGTTTATATGATTTTTGAGCACTAAGGAATACCAATATAAAAGTATTTAACTTATACCATTATGACTTGAAGATCAATCAACCAAAGCTAAAACTTCATGAAGGTTGCAATCTTTATCCATAGCTTATTTGATCTTTTTGCTCATCCTTTATTGATGCATACTTATGATAGTTGTCTTCATCAAAACATAATGTTGTAGAGGCTTGCCTTCACATTCTCCCCCTTTTTGATGATGACAACCTTTGAAATATGAAGTGTAATGTTCTTATGTGAATGCTCCCCCTAAATTTGATAACTCCCCCTTGATCAAAGCTCTCCCTTGATTTATAGAGAATTTTACTTCTTTGTGGCTGCAAATATTAGAGACAAGCAAGCATACACATACACACAAATATCTTCTCCCCCTTTGTCATTATCAAAAAGGATGGGAAAAAGATAAATTATTGAAAATAAAATATGAACACAATTAATTCTTTACCTATGAGTTTTAACTCACGAGTGACTTCATCAAACATTCATCTTTGGTGAATATTATTTTGAAGCTTTTGTCACAAAGTTGACTTTTGCTTAGAAGATTTTGCTTTAGTCTTTCAACATAAAGTACATCTTCAATTGATATGAAAATTAGTGCTTCAACTTTGCCAATGCCAAGAGTTCTTCCTTTAAGGTATTATCCATATGTGAAATCACCCTTGAACTTTATAACTAGATTTGAAAGTTAGTTTAAGTCTTCCATCAAATGCTTAGAACCACCACTTGTCAAAAAACACCATAGATTTTAAGTGGTCCTCAAGCAAACCTACAAAACAAATTAAGTTTGATTTGGTACCCAATGTGCTTTGGGTCCATCATAGTTAGTTCCTTTCTTAACCCACACATAATGTCCGCTTGCCACACTAAAGTTTCTAACATAGCAAGCATTAGGTGTATGACCAACAATACCACAATAAAAACAAGTAGGAACAAAATTACTTCTATATCTAGGAACATATGGTTTCTTTTTAGGAAACCTTTTAGGATGATGATGAACCTTTTGTGCTTTATCCAATTTGTTGAATTGTTCGCTTGCCTTCACAAAGATAGTTTTACTAGTACTTGGTTTAGACTTTGCATATCCAAGACCACTTTTATCATTAGGGAATCTTTGTTGCCTAAGGACACCTTCCAACCCAATTTGTCCTTTTTCATACCTTTCAAGGACTCTCTTTAATTGAACAATTTGGAAAGAAAGTGATTCACAATTCTTGCATGACACATCCTCCTTTTGAACATTAATAATTTTCTCTTTTTCATCCTTATGTTCTTCTTCAATTATTTTAAACTTTTCTTCTAAAGATGATATTATTTTCTTTTGAGATGAAATAGTTTTATAGAGACTTTTGCACTCTTTTAATAATTCATCTATTGCACCTTGTGCATCAATATCATAAAGAGAAGATTCATTACTAACCTCATTGTCTTCATCATCGGAATGATGTGATGCTATGAATACTAGATTTGCGCTTTCGTCACTATCCGAATTGGATGATGAACTTGTATCAAAGTCTTCCTATGCAACATAGGCCTTTTTATTCTTGAAGTCCACTTGTGATCTTAATCTTTTATCTTTGATGGTTCCTTCATAAGTTTCCACCAACATATCCCATATTTCCTTTGCCGTTGTGCATGCCGAAATGCGAAAAAAATCTTTTATGCTAAATGCACCTTGAAGAAAATTGATTGCCTTTTTATCATACATGACCTTTTTCTTATCATCGTCATTCCATGAATCTTTAGGCTTTGTTGATTCAACACCGTTGACAACAATTGTAGGAACAAAGGGACCATTCTGGACTGCTTCCCATATTTCTATTCCTTGTGCTTCTAAGTGAGCCTTCATCCGAATTTTCCAGAAGTCAAAGTATTCTTCACAAAACAATGGAGGTTTGTTGAAACTACTACCATATTTGATAACCGGATTTGCATTTGCGGAAGCCATCTGGATGTTTAGGAACAAGTTACCTATAACTTGCTCTGATGCCAATTGTAAGTTTAAGAGTGCGCCTAAGAGGGGGGGTGAATTAGGACTTTGAAAATTTATGCGGTTTTATGAGAATGCTTGTACTTATTTTTGGTTAAGTGTTTGAAGGTTTTTGAATAGTTCTTTTCTTTTCTTGATAATAGTGATGAAAGCGGTAAAATACGGAAAAGTAAAGAACACAACGATATATACTGGTTCCCCTCACAATCCGAGAGTACTCCAGTCCCCTTTCAAACACGAAAGAGATTTTACTATTGTTAGATCTTTGTACAAGCCTATACCAAAACTCCTCCTACAATCTTCTAACAAAACCACCAAGAACAATCCTCTTGGATTTCAATAAGTCCTTAAGAGAACACCCTCCCTAAGGATACCTCTTGTTTCCAAAAATATGGACGACAAGGTTACAACTACCAAGAACAATCCTCTTGGATTTACCAACTTGATTATGAGAACAATCCTCTCACTAATCAACAACCCTTACTTCCAACAATCTTGGATAGCAAGTCAAAAAATAACAAAATATATTTTGAGTAGAAAGTTGATGAACATATATCAATCTATAAGATTGATCTTCTCTTTCAAGCAAGACAATTTACAATGATATAATAGTGCTCAAGTGTTTATGTATGAATGAGAAACTTTTCTAACAATGTGTAGAAAAAGTTTCAATGAAAGTTCAAGTATGAAACACTTGTATATATGAAAATATATGATCAAAAATGTTGGTAAATTGTAATGAAAGAGGTGAGATTTAAATCTGAAGTTTATGGTATTTATATAGGTATTTACACCCTTTAGAAAGAGTATAAAATGATCAAACAATGCAATGTTTAAGGTTTGAAAAGATATTCACGTTTGAACATAAAGCAAAATGAAACAAGGCAATGTTTCAGCAGGTAATCGGTTACCAAAAGCAGGGTAATCGGTTACCCACTCCAACGTTCATATTTTTTGAAATTTTCAACACAGTAACCGATTACTGAAACAAGGGTAATCGGTTACCCATACAAAAAACAGTGGGAAAAGTTTCAGTAACCGGTTACTGAAACCAGGGTAACCGGTTACCTCAGCATAAAAGGTGAAAAAGCATGTTTTTCAAGGTTGGAAACTTATGCCATGCATATATAAGTTTGGGCATGCATATGTATGAAAGTTTATATGATTTTTGAGCACTAAGGAATACCAATGTAAAAGTATTTAACTTATACCATTATGACTTGAAGATCAATCAACCAAAGCTAAAACTTCATGAAGGTTGCAATCTTTATCCATAGCTTATTTGATCTTTTTGCTCATCCTTTATTGATGCATACTTATGATAGTTGTCTTCATCAAAACATAATGTTGTAGAGGCTTGCCTTCACATATTGAGGAACACAATAGGAAAATTAAGGGGCCTTAGATTATTATTGGAGAGTTTAATAATGTTCTTAAAATCAATGATAAAATAGGAGGAAAGGAGGTGCATAGCAAGGAGTATGTGGATCTGGAGAGTATGATGCAGACTATTGGATTCATTGAACATGATACTAGAGGGAATCCATATACTTGGTCAAATAAACACACAACAGGTGTGATTTACTCCAGGATAGATAGGGCCCTTTGTAACACTGACTGGTTCTTAAAATACCTTGATAGCGACCTGGAAATTCTGAATCCCCACATTTCCGATCATTCCCCCCCTGAGACTTAATATGTAGAATGTTGACAACATTTAGAGAGTCAGACCTAGATTTAAATTCCTCAACTGTACAGGGGAAGATCTTGATAATAAGGACACTGTTAGAAGCAATTAAGATATCAATGTACTTGGGAGACCCATGTATACTATCTGGCAGAAATTACTGAGATTGCAGAGCCCATTGGGGAGATTGAACAAGAAGATCTATTAGAGAAGCCAAAGTATACAAGATAGCAGAACCAACTTACACTTAGCTCAAGACTAGTTGAGTAATGATCCTTTCAATTATGAGTTAATCAAGAATCTGAAAGAGCTGACTGATGAGGTGATCCTCAAAACTGAGACTGAAGAGAAAATCGTTATCCAGAAGGCTAAAATAGACTGGATACAATTGGGGGATGGTAACAACAAGTACTTCTATGCTAATCTCAAGGAAAAAAATAAGAAAACTACTCTGAATAAGCTTGAGGATAATACTGGTGCCAGATTATGGAATTTCAAGGACATTGAAAAGGAAATCCTTCACTTTTATGAGAACCTTGTAGGTACAAATACCTCAAACACAATTCATGTGGATATAGAAGCTATTAGAAGAGGACCTCAACTTAGTAATGACAAAGCTGATAGCCTCATTCTACCAGTCACTGGAATTAAAATTTGGCAAGCTCTACAAGGGATTGGTGCATGTAAGGCCCTTGGTGCTAATGGATACAATGCTAGATTCTTTAAACAAAGTTGGAAAATTGTTAAAGGTGATGTAACTAATGCTGTCCAAGATTTTTTCTGTCATAAGAGATTATTTGCTGAAGCCAACTGCTCATTGGTTACCCTCATACCAAAAACAAAGGAGGCTAAAACAGTTAAGGATCTTAGACCCATGGCCTGCTGTACTACTCTTTATAAAATTATATCTAACATTCTCACTAGCAGATTGAGTAGGGTTGTGGGAGATATTGTTGATGAGAGCCAATCTTCTTTTGTTTCTGGCAGAAATATCCAAGATAACACCCTGATTGCTCATGAGCTAATTAGAGGCTACAATAGGAAACATCTCTCCCCAAGATGTGCTATTCAAATGGATGTGCAATAAGCTTATGATACTGTGGAGTGGATAGCTTTGAAGCACATAATGCAAGAGTTAAATTTCCCTAGAGAGTTCAGTGATTGGATTATGCTCTCCCTCATTACTGTCACCTACAGATATGCCATAAATGGGCCGATTAGTAGGAAACTCAAAGCTAAAAGAGGACTCAGACAGGGGGATCCTATCTCCCCTATTCTCTTTTTTTTAATCATGGAATACTTGCATAGATGTTTGGCCAAGTTGCAGGATAATCCAGATTACAAATTTCATCCTAAATGTGCTAGACTGGGAATCACAAACATCTACTTTGCAGATGATTTACTTTTATTTGCTAGGGCTGATGTTGTGTCTATTCAATTGATGATGTAGGTTTTTAATCATTTTTCCAGGTTCACTGGGCTGAAAGCTAACCCTACCAAGTGTAAGGTGTACTTTGGTGGTACTTGCTTAGAGGAAAAAGAAACCATTATGAGAATCACTGGATATGAAGAGGGGGCTTTGCCTTTCAAGTATTTGGGAGTCCTTCTCTCTAGCGGGAGATTAAGTATTACTCAATGCCAGGCGCTGGTGGATAAAATTATAGCAAGAATACACCATTGGACCTCTCATATGCTTAGTGCTGCTGGTAGGAGTTAATTGGTTAAAAGTGTTCTTTTTTCTATTACAACATATTGGATACAAGTGTTTCCTCTCCCCAAGAAGATGATTCATCAGGTTGAGAGCATTTGCAGGATGTTCTTATGGAGTGGAAAGAATTCTGGTAGCAAAAAAGCCCCCATTGCTTAGGATAGGGTTTCCAATCCAAAGAATGATGGAGGTTTGAACTTCACTTTTCTAATGGAGTGAAATCAAGCCACTATGCTCAAACTTCTTTGGAACATACAGGGTAAAAAGGACAAGCTATGGGTTAAATGGCTGGATACCTATTATGTGGAAGGAAGGAACTTCCAGGACTGGACACCGCCTAGTGATTGCTCCTAGACCCTGAAGCAGATAGTGAAAAGTATAGAGCTCAGCTTACAACAACAGGACTGGGAGATAACCCTCAGAGAAGAGAAATTCAAAATTGCAAAATACTACAATAAGCTGAGAGGGGAAAAGCAGAAAGTTGAGTGGAATGTTGTCTTCTTCAGTAATATGGCTAGACCTAGGGTAAAGTTCCAATTATGGACGTTGTTTATAAGAAGGCTAGCATCTAGAGATAGACTGCAGAGATTTGGTTTAAACATTGAGTTATCCTGTGTTTTCTGTACTGAGCTGGAATCTATTGATCATTTGTTCTTCAACTGCAGATCCACACAGGAAGTTTGGAATAAAATTCTTATGTGGATTGGCTATACTCATGTGGGACAAGAATGGAACATAGAGAAAAATTGGATTGTGCAGGAATTGAGAAAGAGAGGCTGGAAGCGACAACTCCTCAAAATTGCACTTGCGGAGACAACATATTCCTTATGGAAAGCTAGAAATGAGATCATCTTCAACAACATCCCAATGGCTCAAGATATTGCAACCCGGATCAAGTACATTTTTGTAATCTGTAGCAGATTACATAGGGCCATAAAGGAGCACATTTGCCTTGAAATACTTAGCATACATTAGATAATTAGTTGTTTTCTTGTCCTTTTGATTCTGTATGGCTGTCTGGATCCTAAGGGACCGACTATATTGAGTGTTTTTATGAATTAAAAATTTATCTATTCTCCAAAAAATAAAATTCTCCAGCGATATGAGAAATTATTGAAAAAGACCAATGATAAGACTAAAATTTCGGTACAAAACCATTCATTTATCTCTACGATATGCATGTTTGTTTGATTTTTTATTTTGAGAGTTGGTTTTGAGAGTTGAAGAGGACAAATGAAAGATTTTTTAAAAGTGATAGAAAAGATAGATAAAATGAAAATAAAAATAATTTTTATCAATGGCCACATTTTTCAGGCCTTAAACATTCGAGTGAAGATATTTAAGCAGATGATTAGAATTATGGATGTCACTCATAAAATTTGTTTTTTGTTGTTTGTCTAGTATATAATGATCACAAAGTTTTTGTTTATTCAATTTCTTACGATCTAGTAAATCTTATTTAACTAGTTCAATCATATTTCACTAACATGTCATAACCTTAATAATTGTGAAACCATCTAAAATATATAAATCACATATTTTAGACTTTTAGTATTTATTAATGCACCATGCAAAACTTTCAACTGTCATGTTCAATTTTAGTTCAATAGTCCAAATCATCAAACTGTTGGAAAATAAGTGTGAGTTGTATGAAGAAACAAGTGTGAGTTCTAAGTCCCACATTGCTTAAAAAAGTGGAGGTTAAGCACTTTATAAATGAGATGACTCATACACCTATCACTTTAAGGTTTTGGGTAAATATACGGTGTCTCTCTGTTAAACCACATTTTGTGAGTTAATACATCCTTAGTTAGTGATTAGTTTAATGTTATTTTGTCTGTAATTTGTTTGATTTCCATGTTTATTTGCTGTTTTGGTTTAGTTAGTGTGGAGCACATTAGGTGCTCCCTTTTGTTGGTTTAATGTTGTTTTAAATGCAGGAGTTAGTACGGAGGCATGCTGAGGCAAGACTAAGCAAGTCAGAATGAGTGCTATAAGGAAGGAAGCCAAATTCGTGATGGATTAAAGTGCAAGCTGGTGTAAAAGAGGAGAAATAGTCATAATGGAGGGAAGAAATGTATTGGGTACTGAAAATGAGAAGGAAAAATATTCAAACATAAAGTTGGAGCGAGCAGCGCTACAAGATATAAAAAACCTGCAAAAAGTACACTGCTGCGCCGCCTACTATGACAGTCTTCCCAATTCACCTTGTCCCCCCATTACTATCGGCTAGTACTGAAGTTTTGTCCTTTGCTAAGGAGACGTTTAGGATTCCTTGGGCTGAGTAATTCTTGATCCGAGGCCCATGATTCAAGACACAAGGGAAACCCTAATCCTCTTGGTCTATAAAAAGAGATGTAAGAATCATTTGAAGGAGTTCAACATTTTTTTAGTTACAAAGTTGTTTATTCCTGAGTGTGTTGCGGAAGTGTGCTGAAGATTCTCTCCCCGTTCATTTTTGTACTTGTTGATGAACACTGGCGCGAATGAAGCAGTTTCTTGAAGACTTAGCCGTCTCAAGTTTCACTTCAAGTCTCTCTTAGGTTTAATATCTTTTGTGCAATTTATTGTGTAAGGACGTTTCTTTTGAGAACCATGTTCATTGTTTGTACTCAGCTCACTATGAGCTAAAATCCTTTTAGTTGAGTTATGAGAAGTTAATATATAAAGTGTGTTTATGTTAAAAGTGTGTGATTAGTGTATGCTTTACCATATAAGTATTTACAAGCTAGTTGTTGTGAGAGATCCAACAACAAGTGGACTTCATGAGTAAAAATGGTTGAAAGAGTAGGATAAAGATATTCACTTGAATTAGTTGCTTAGATATAAGTAACTACAATCATTAAGGAACTCAGAGCCTTTAATAGACATATTCTATGGCTACAAGTGGGGCTTAGAGATTTATTTCCCTTATCCTTTTATATATGCCACTGATTGTGTAGAGATACACGTTTAGATCCTTTTGACCATGCATGTCATGACTTCACACATACTAAACACTTAAACGCACTAACATATATATATATATATATATATATATATATATATATATGGATCATATCTCAACTATATTTCTATTATCACTTCTACAACACTTTGTCTTTTGCTACCTTTAGTTTATAATATAAGAAAGCTGGACTCAATTCCAACAATTATTATTTCTCTTACTTATGCTTAAAATGGAAAATAGAGTTAATACAAGAGCCTTGTCTGCGTAGTAGCACTCCATGTGGGTACGATACTCTTATATTTATCACTTATTGCAATCAAAACATGTATACTTTCATGTGACACTGTAGAATTGAGAACACTCTCTCATTTGTTTGGGTGAGTCTTTGATCTTTAGGTGAATGTTTGACCCAATGTGAATACTTCCCTCTTATGATGACCCCATCAATGGTATCAAAGTCTGGTTCGATTAAGGGACCGTCTCCTTGTATCAAAAGTATTTCTAGCATGGTGGTTAGTCGGCGTGTCCCTTTGGAGTGCCCATGACGAGATAAAGGTGTCTCCCAACGACGCTACAAGCATGTGGATGAAAGAGCTTCCGCTTGAGGGAGAGCATATTGGATGAACTCACACTTAAGGGGGAGATTATTGGGAAACAGGTGTGATTCGTATGAAGAAACAAGTGTGAGTTCTAAGTCCCACATTGCTTAGAAAAGTGGCGGTTAAACACTTTATTAATGAGATGACCCATACACCTATCACCTTAAAGTTTTGGGTGAATATGTGATGTCTCTCTCATTTTCTTGGGTGAGTCTTTGATCTTTAGGTGAATGTTTGACCCAATGTGAATGCTTCCCCCTCGTGATGACCCATCACAAACATGTGATGGATAATAAATTTCGATTAAGTTTGGAAACATACCTCAAATAACATCTTGAGCCAAACCATCCCAAAATCATAAATCTTACAAGCTTTAGTATTATTGAGTCAAATGATTGCATCTTCTTTTTGCTCCAAAGTTCGTGATTCAACTCTTTTTTGTCTCGAAACCCATTATCACCAGTTCACTAGCACTTTGATTACCATCCTTATCTGAGGTGAGTGCAATATGAACTAAATTAACCTATCTTAGTTTATCGTTACAATCCTCCTTAAAGTGTCTGGTTTTATGACAAATGAAGCAAATGAGCTTTGATTTTTAGAACCCTTTAAACTTAGACCTATATTTTGTTTCATTTTAGTCTCTCATACACTCATACACCCACTCCTCCATCGTAAAACAATTAAATTATCTCCATTATCTTTAACTTTTATGTCTTTAAGTTTTGTAAATTTCTTGGTTCTAACCATCGACAAACCTCCTCTAAGGTGGTAGTGCCTTATATACCATAAAGAATTACATAGTTGAAATCTCAAATGACATGGATAATGAGCTTAACAAGAGTAAATTCTTGTTATCATAATCAAGTTTCGCCTTAATGTTATATAAGTCATTAATAATTTTGTGAAATTATGTCTATTATTCTAAAATGGATAGGCATGGAATCAGGTCGAGGCGGAGACGAGTTTTGCCTTTTCTGTACTCAAATGTGAATCTTTATTATATACACTTTCCTCACTCCAAACCCAAACATATATAAATATTGGAACTCAAAATTTGTCTCAAACGGATCCGGGTATTCACGCTCTACACTCATCCTCGTATTAGAATCAATTTCGTTATAGTTGAAATAGTCATTTTTTAACCCAATAATATGTCTCGAACTCTAAATATACTAACATACTTTAGCAATAAAATTAAATAATTATAGATTTCAAACATATATTTCAAATAATAAAGTACAAACCAAAATGTCAATATATTAACCAAACAATTAATATTATAAATTATCTAAATTATTTTAAATTATCATTGAGGCGAGTTTGGGGACGTGTTTATGGTAGGTACTAGTGTCCCCATCTCCCCACCCATCCTTATATTTTAAAATTAGGGAAAACTCGAACTCAAACACGGACTCAGTCAAAGCGAGGTTTCCTTGTCAAACACGGGGTGAGTTAGGATAAGTATTTATAAATACAAGTTGTTGAACATGTGACTCCGCACACGAGAGAGAGAGAGAGAGAGAGAGAGAGAGAGAGAGAGAGAGAGAGAGAGAGAGAGAGAGAGAGAGAGAGAGAGAGAGAGAGAGAGAGAGAGAGATGAATTATGGGTTTGAAAAACATTAGTTTAAAACAAAACTATTTTCTAAATTAGAGTTTGAAAATATTTTGATTAAAACGTTTGAATATGCAACAGAAAGAAAATAAGTAGTAAAGTAAAAAGACAAGAGAATAGAGATAAAGCCAGAGATTTATATAGGTTAGTTCTTAATAAAGTGACATTCCTCTCCCCAAGAACTAATCCTGAGAGTATCCAATATTGTTTGAGAGCTTATAAAAGGTTAAGCCCACAATTGTAACACCCCTCTAATACCCCACATAAATATTAAACAATAATCAGAGTAAACATGAAAAAGGGCATTACAAATTCCATATAATTAAACAATACTCATGTCATGCCATAAAAGAAAACGTCAAACCAGACTTATTCAGATCATCATGTTAACACAGCAGAATTATCTTTAACATCTGAATAATAAAACAACCAAGTCATAGACTTAAAACACCAACATAAGCAATCCACCCAAAATAAAAAGAGTTTAACAAGTAACTCTAAACGACGTCCCCAGTGTTACACGACCAGAGCATGACACGGACCCAACTGACTCTAACGAACTACTTGACGAGCTAATCCTCACCAAGTACAAGAGCTACTCCTCAATGTGAAAAATAATAACAGTAAGGGTGAGTCTCATTCACATTTAACTAATGTTATAGGATATAGATAATACAATATCAATCACACATTATTCACCCAATTATAGTTATGATCTGATTCAAAACCATACAATTAGTCACAACCAATACACAATCACACGTATTATAACATTGGACAATCTTCCATTCATGTTATAATAACACAAGTAGCCTAATGCAATGCAACTACATGCATGTGGTACCAAAATCTGGGATAACCCATCTCACCGATCAACCATCGTCAAGGATATGGAAACACCCACTCACTAATTCCACACAATGGGAATTAGCTACCACTGATCCACCATCGTCAAGGATCAGCCACATAATGATTATGAAATGCATGTATCAACCATAACATGCTCATCACCCACATAAACCAACCAAATGTCATAATCATCAACCAACAATAATTAATAGCCACACAAAATCATGCTATTTCTCAACCATAATAAAACACATATTTTATACCAACAATATATGTATAACAAACACCAATTACAACCACAATATCATAACAGGTAAAATATTCATTAATATACCTGTACGCATAAACCACCGCAACCAAACAAAATCAAGTGTTTCAAAATAATTTCGAGTCACGACCCAAAATACTATTTTATTAGGTAAATCATTTGATTAGCTTTACTATGCTCAAAACGGCACCAAAATCTGATTTACGGTTTAAAAGTTAGGAGTTTTCAAAGTTAAGAAATTTGGAAAAAATCACGCAGAACCCGGTTCCTCCCTACATGGGAACCGGTTCCTGAAATCCTTCAGAAACTCCTCTCTAATTTTTACTACTAGGAACCAGATTGTACCTACATGGGAACCGGTTCCTGCTGTACAAAATTTCTTCGCTGCTGGTTTCTACTACTGGAACTCGGTTCCTCCCACTTGGGAACCGGTTCCTACGCTGTTGTATCAGAAAATACCATTTTCCCAACACCGTATAAACCCGAATCCATACCAATTCGCACCCAAATGTATTATAACACCAAACAGCAACCACAAACACCAATTAACACATTTATAACACATTTCAATCATCCAATTCACACCATACATGATCAATACAACATTATTAATCAATTCTCCCAAAACCTAACATTCTACAACCTAAGCATAACTCAATTGGCATGAACAACATGTTCAATTCTATCCTACTACCTATAACCCCATAATAGAAGATAAATGGAAGAGTCCCCCCTTACCTGAAGGTTGATTCTTCGCTCTTCCTCTGTCGCACTTCTCTACTTCTCTTCTCTTTTCACGTTCAAGCTTTTTCTCTTCTCCTTGGTTCTATTTCTCTTTTCTCACAATCCCTCTATTTTGTGAAAAAAATAAAATAAAACTATTTTAATTAGTAATAGGGCCTACCAATGCACCACCTCTTTACTAATCACAACTCAAGCCCAATTGCTTAATTCCTCAGTAATTCTCAATAATTCCAATAATTCCCCATAATTCAATTAAATTAATTTTAAATTAAATTATGAAAATATGGAGTGTTACAACTCTCCCCCACTAAAAGAGTTTTCGTCCTCGAAAACATACCATAGGCAAATAACTCTGGATAGGAATCCTTCATCTGACTTTCCAGTTCCCAAGTCACATTCCCACCCGCTGGTCCTCCCCAAGCTACTCTGACCAGTGCTATCTCTCTGCTACGCAATTGTTTCAGCTTCCGATCTTCTATTCTCATAGGTAAAGCTTCAACTGTCAGATTATCCTTTACCTGCACATCATCTACCTGGATCACATGAGATGGATCCGCGATGTATTTCCTCAACTGTGACACGTGGAATACATCGTTCAAATTCGCAAGCGTTTGTGGCAACGCAATACGGTAAGCCACCTCTCTAATCCTCCCTGTAATCTGATACGGACCAATGAAACGCGGAGTCAACTTCCTCGATTTCAGTGCTCTACCAACACCAGTCGTAGGAGTCACCCTCAAGAACACATGATCTCCCTCTTGAAATTCAAGTGTCCTTCGTCTTTTATCATGGTAACTTTTCTGGCGACTCTGAGAAGCCTCCATCTTCTCCTGAATCAATTTAATCTTCTCTGTGGTCTCTTGTACAATTTCTGGTCCAATCACCGTACTCTCACCAGATTCATACCAACACAAGGGTGTTCTACATCTCCTACCATACAAAGCTTCAAATGGAGCCATACCAATGCTCGAATGAAAACTATTGTTGTAGGTAAATTCGATCAACGGAAAATAGCTATCCCATGTGTCATACCCCAAAATTTGCCCGATCCAGTTTGCGTCTATTAATTTATTTAAAGGTATTAAAATTGAGAGTTATGGGGTTTAACATATCTATTGTTAAACCCACCCTCTTATAAAACCTTTTAATTAAATTTAGATGTATAAATTTTGAGCCCAACTTACTTGCCCATTTATCTCATTCCATGGTTTTATCTATTCCACTATAATTTAATTCTCAACATTTATCATTATCATTTTTATAATTATTTGATTTTTACTCTTTTGATAAAAATTGATTTTTAAATCAAATAATTATCATTATTGTTATTTTATCATTATTATTTGATTTTTTTGTTGTTTTTAATTACTTGTGTATATTTTGTATATATATTTTATTATTATTTATTTAATTTGTGAAAATTCAAATCAAAAA
>NW_026705473.1:0-50001 GCF_029867415.1 Vicia villosa
CCCAGAAAAATATATATAGTAGATTTATTTTAAGGAATTCTTTTAAAAAATTGTTTGGCAAACATTTTATTATTTCTAGGAAAATTTGTGACTTTGATTAATTTATTTTAGGGTTAATACCACTTTACCCCCTGTCAAATAGGCGTGTTTTGCTTTACCCCCTTCTAAAAAAAAAATTATTGGACAAACCTTACCAAATAAAGATTCCAAAAAACTTGACCCTGGATCAAAATTCCAAGAGAATCTGCATACGTGGCATGCACATGTGGCATTTTTTTATTTTTTATTTATTTTTAATTTCCACGTGGAATTTTGTTTATTTTTCAATTTTTTTATTATTATTTTTTTCAAAATTTTTTTTTATTATTATATTTTTTTATTATTTTTTAAATTTTTTTTTATTATTTTTTTCCAATTTTTTTTTTTTAAATTTTTTTTACTATATATAAATCCGCAGGTATTGTCAAATTCGTAGGTAAATTCGCAGGTAAATCCGCAGGTATTTTTAAAGGTAAATTCGCAGGTAGTTTTAAATCCGTAGGTAAATCCGCAAGTAAATCCGTAGGTAAATCCGCAGGTATTGTCAAATTCGTAGGTAAATCCGCATGTATTTTTAAATCCGTAGGTAAATCCGCGTAAATTCGCAGGTATTGACAAATTCGAAGGTAAATCCGCAGGTATTTTTAAATCCGTAGGTAAATCCGCAGGTATTGTCAAATTCGCAGGTAAATCCGCAGGTATTTTTAAAGGTAAATCCGCAGGTAATTTTAAATCCGTAGGTAAATTCGCAAGTAAATCCGCAGGTAAATCCGCAGGTATTATCAAATTCGTAGGTAAATCCGCAGGTATTTTTAAATTCGTAGGTAAATCCGCGGGTATTGTCAAATTCGTATGTAAATCCGCAGGTATTGTCAAATATTTTTTAAAAACGTAAAAAAATAATAAAAAAAAATTACAAAATAATAAAAAAAAAAATTTTAAAAAAATTTCCACGTGGCAGTGTGTTGGCTGGAGATTTCGTTTAGAGGGAATATTCTTTGAAGGATTATGATTCGAAGAAAGATAGTTACTGATGACCATTTTTGAGATAAAAAATGGCTACTGATGGCCATGTTTCGAGGATGTTGTTTAAGTTAGAGTGAAGATGGTTAGACTTGGAGCTAATTCGAAGAGGATTATCTTTAAAAACTTAAACATTTTTGCGAAATACGAAGGGTACTGAAGCTTAACGTGTTTTCGTGACATTCTCGGTTCTGATCACGTTGCCACGCGTCAAAAGAGGATTCAGGCGGGAGGATTTGAATTTCGAAGTAGT
This sequence comes from Vicia villosa, assembly GCF_029867415.1. Lineage (NCBI taxonomy): Eukaryota > Viridiplantae > Streptophyta > Magnoliopsida > Fabales > Fabaceae > Vicia > Vicia villosa. The sequence goes on from NW_026705473.1 coordinate 1,316, forward strand.
CTGTATAACCGAACAAAGACATATGGCATCCCAAGAATTCTTACGAGCAACATGGCATCAGATTAGTGTAGGACCGTTAGGGTCGAAATTAGTATAAATAAGGGTCTTATTGTTAGGATTTCGTGTGTTCATTTTGTACAAATCACTCACAAATCACTCAAGTATCAAGTGTTTAGAGAATGGGTTCGTTGAGAAATGTACGTATGACATCAACACCATTTTAAATACATTTGTATCTTTCTTTATTCAAAGTATCTTTTCAATTCCTTTATTTTCTTCGCTTAACTTTTATTTCAAAGCAACTTTACATTTCTGCATTTAACATTCGAGCACGTTATATTCTTGCACTTTACATTTTTGCAATTTACATGCTTTATATTTATGTTTTCTTTGTCGAAAGTCATATTAACATATGTAACAAGTGTTGTTTCGAGTGAATAGTCATACGATCATATCAGAAACAAGTTTTCTTGAAGTCAGAACAAATAAACATGAACCAAATCATATCGAAAGACAATTGTTTGACTATGTCCTAGGATCAATCTAGTCGATCCTGCGAGTAACCAAAGTATATTTTATAGTTTGGAGGACTAGCGGTTGTTTACCGGAAATCACCATAAACAAATTGGCACGCCCGGTGGGACATTGTCAAACAAATTGTTATTAATTGATTGTTTTGTTTTGTCTAGAAAATATCAAGACCTTGTATGAACCTTAGGAACGGTAAATTAACCAATAGTGCACAGCCGATTCCTAAACGAAGGTACAACAAGAAAATGGTTAATGTGGCCAGTGGAGGGGGAGATCAAGATCCCCCACAGGGGTCAGGAACAGTAGCGGCAAATTCTACGCACGTTTCAACTTCTACTCAAGAGGCGCAGGATATACCGGTTTCGACAGGATCTGCACCCATAGGTAGTTCCCAGGCTATACCCGAAAATACTTCAGGGCCAACAGGAACGGTTCCGGTCTCGAGTTCGACTACCATGCCTTCACTCACAGGCGCAAGCGAGATACCACCTTTCGCAACAAACGCCGCAAGTCAATTATTTACCCCAGGACCATCATCCGCTTTAGACAGTTGGAGACCTAATAACCCATACAGAATGCCACATTCATACATGGTAGGATTACGAGGAACGAGGCCTACATACACTGCTCATAACCCAACGGCATTTTCGCCTAATGTCGGTTCGATAGGTCGAAGCGCACAAAACACTGGTTTCTCTGTCCAAATACCTCCCTTAACCACCAGCACTCAAGCGGCATTTCGACAGGAAATGGATGCAAGTAACCATGATATGTTAGGAGTCCTTGCTAGAGAACTGGGGTCGATCTTTAATCCGTTAGCAACAAACATTGCCAGGACTAACCAAGAGAATTTAGAAACATATCAAAAAATATCGTCACAAATAGGACGAATGGAGGATTTTCTAGGAGTCCCACAAAATAGGCGAAGAAACAACCAATAAACCTATCAGGAAGGGGACCCAGTTTTAGAGCAAATTCGAACCGCAGTACCGCAACCTAGGCCAACACCAGTCGAACGAAACCAAGTGGTGGATTTAGAAACTCGAAATCCAACGACTAATGTTCGCCGACAAGCAATTGCCCAACAACAGCCTAATGTAGTTGTAGTGGGAAGAAACGAACATCCTGACGAAGTTGTGCATAGGGTTAGGAGAGACAATTTGGCAACAGAGAACAATCTCACTACCATGATAGAGAGAATAATGGCTAACAATGGCCTTAATACTAGACTTCGACGTCCAAACTACACATCCCCCATACCCGAATATATTATGCAAACAGAATTACCAAGAGGTACCATGGTACCCAAATTTACGAAGTTTTCAAGGGATCTAGCAGGGAACGAAGATTTGAGAATCAACTACTTCCCTAGTTCACTAACGAAAAATGCTTTTGTTTAGTTCACTACCTTACCCCCAAATTCCATAGATGCATGGGCACACTTGGAGAGGTTATTCCACGAACAATTCTATATGGGTCAAACCAAGATAAGTCTGAAAGAATTGGCTAGCATCAAGAGGAAGTTCTCGAAGTCTATAGATGACTACTTAAACAGGTTCCGTTTGTTGAAATCAAGATGCTTCACGGTTGTCCCAGAACATGAATTAGTCAAAATGGTCGCGGGTGGGCTAGATTATTCAATCAGAAAGAAACTAGATACCCAATACCTAAGGGATATGGCCCAATTGGCAGATAGGGTTCGACAAGTCGAACGACTAAAAGCAGAAAAGGCCAGAGCAAATAAAAGTTACAAGAAGGAGAGGGTAGCATACATCGAAGCTGAGGACGTTGACGGCGAATCTTTCGAAGACTCATACAGTGTGGAAGAGGTCGAAATAGATCTTGCTGAATTAAAAGAAGCACCACCTTATTCTTGCAAATTGCTCACCCCTTCTAATGGAAAAATCCAATAGAGAATGATAAAAGCGATAGATTTCCTAAGAAAACCTATACATTTGACGTCACTAAATGTGACGAAATATTTGATTTGTTAGTAAAAGATGGCCAGATGATAGTGCCTCCAAATTCCAAAATTCCTCCGTTAGAACAACAGAAGAAGTGAGGCTTTTGCAAATATCACGGTTTTTTAGGCCATAAAACCTCACAATGTTTTCTTTTCAGGGATCTAATTCAAAATGCTATCAAGGATGAACGTCTGAAATTCGCTGACAAAACCAAGAATCATATGAAGGTTGACACAGACCCTTTGAGTGTGGCTGACACTAACCAGTGTGAACCACTTGACGTCAACATGGTGGAAGTATCTGAAATTGATGTAGCTGAATCGGAGATAATTTCAACTGGAAAGCTGGCTACTGAGAGCCTAAATGACAATACGGTCTTCAATACTGATGTTGAAGAATCCTTTGATGCGGAGATGACTGAAGATCTGAAAGGGAAAACTAGCGAGGCCACTGAAGACCTCACGGCGAAACTGCAGCAGATACGCATTTCTGAAGCCCCTCCGGCAGTTGTTAACATGGTCAATGTTAGACGGCCTTTATCTGAAATAGAAGAACTAGAAAAGTGGCTGATAAGGGAGAAAGGAAACATTGAAATACCACCAAGAGGGGAGAGTCTGAAGGATTATCTCTGGAATTGTCATGAGAAAAATGGTGGAAAAATGCTGATGTGCCCAAGGTGTTCAGTTATGCTGAATCGAAGGGTTCAAGCCAAATTTGAGAGGGCCCTACGAGAAAGAATGGAGCAACCCTGGAGAGGAGGAAACCTATTGCTAAAAGTGTACCCAAGGACTGAAGAAAGCTTAGTAGGTTTCTTGGTCAGATGTCACAAAGAAAACACTGAGGTTGCATTGTGCCCCAGATGTGGAACCGTCTATGACGAACTACTAGCACAATCATTCGAAAGAGTGTATTTCTACATGGGTCGGGAAACTCAGGGACTTCGTTCCAACATGTATGTGTTCGATAACTGGACCCCGTCGAAGAGGCCTGACAGTCCACACCCTGGAGATCGAAGGGTCACGTTCAAAGTTCCCGCAGACATACCTAGGGATAGACGGGTGCAAGCAGGTGCGAGGACCAACAAGTGGCGAAGTTGGGACCAAGGGGGAAGAACTGCAATGGTATATAGGAAGCAATTTCACACCTCAAATCGAGAGATGTACAGGTTGGAGAATTACAAAGGCAAAAATCCTATGTCTAGATCCCAATGGAGAAGGCACTAGAGGATGAAGAAGGCCCAAAGGGAATACAAACCAAAGGAGGTCGGAGAATCTAGTAGTAACCAAATCCCAACGCAGGGGGCAAGGACAAGTAAACCTCTGGTGGAACGCAAGTTGTTCGATTCTGAAAATGAGAAAGAAGAAGAAAGGATGCATTCCAGCCCATGGAAAGAAGACGATAGGATGACAAATGACTTCGACTCAGATGGAGTGTCATCTATAAACCTCAATTGCAATGTTGTGTCGGTGCTCCCTCATGAGTTTAATCAAGAGACAGAAGCTGAAGATTGTGAGGAAGCTGATGCATAAGAGATGGCAAGACACAAACCTGTGTGTTATTATGTGCTAAACAACGGGGCCGTCGAAGAACAGAATGCTTTCTTCGAAAGGCCTGGTGAAGGTATGAAAAACCATCTAAAACCACTCTACATAAGGGCTAAAATTGAAAATGTTGGCATTAACAAAGTCGTGGTAGATGGGGGGGGCAGCGGTGAACCTAATGCCCTAATATATGTTGAAGAGAATTTGTATGTTCGATACTGATATAAGGCCACATAACATGGTCTTGTCTAACTATGAAGGCAAAATATGGCAAACTTTAGGAGTCATTCAAGTGAATTTAACTGTGGGTTCGGTTACGAGGCCAACGATGTTCATGGTGATACCAACAAAGGCGAATTACAACCTATTTCTTGGGAGAGAATGGATCCATGGAGTTGTTGCAGTGCCTTCAACAATGCATCAAAGATTAACCATTTGGAGGGAAGATGGCATAGTAGAAAACATTGAAGGAGATCAGAGTTACTACATGGCCGAAGTTAATCAAGTCAATAAAACCAGTTTCGACAGGAACTTGGCAATTATAGGACCTTGCCATGCTGCTGAAGACATATACACTCCGAACAAGAACGCTTTATACTATTTGTCCTTACACCCAAATTGATTCCAATGGAATAGGGAAATAATGGATGGTCTAGAAGATACTGCACCAGTAGACCATTTGCCAACGATACGGCCAACCGACTGGGATGACAACGTTGATGATGTCTGAATCATCTTTCTTCAAAAGGATTTCGGCTTACATAGCCGAGAACAAAAGAAAGACAACTCTCGAAGCCGAATTATCAAACATGACAATTGGTACAGTTCAAAGAGAAGCAGAAATGATGGATTCTAGAGTGCATTCGATCCCTCAATTCCCTGAAGACACAGTTCAAGCCGAAAAAATCTCGGGTGAAAAATTGAGTCAAAGGCTGGACGCGATCTATGATGAAGAACCCTTGGGATTCGAGAAGGACCCAATGGCGTCGAACATAAAATTGTTAACCCAAGATCCACTCGAAGAAGTAAATCTTGCAGACGAAGATCATAAGAGGGTGACATACGTCAGTGCAAAATTAGAGCCAGTTTTGAAATCAAGAGTCATCGCGTTACTAAAAGAAAACAAAGATTGCTTCGCATGGGATTACGATGAAATGCCTGGTTTAGGGCGAGATTTGATCGAATTAAAGCTTCCCATAAAGGAAGGAAAAAAGCCCATCAAGCAAACTCCTAGGAGGTTCGCACCGGAGATTCATTCGAAGATCAAAGCAGAGGTCGAAAGACTTCTACGGTGCAAGTTCATCAGAACTACAAGGTATGTTGAATGGATTGCTAATATTGTGCCGGTTATCAAAAAGAATGGTTCATTAAGAGTATGCATAGATTTTTGTGATCTTAATGCAGCAACACCTAAGGATGAATATCCCATGCCAGTGGCAGAAATGCTAGTAGATTCAGCCGCAGGCTTCGAATATCTAAGTATGTTGGATGGATATTCTGGGTATAACCAAATCTTCATTGTAGAAGAAGATGTGTCCAAAATAGCTTTTCGTTGCCCAGGGGCCATAGGCACCTACGAATGGGTTGTAATGCCTTTTGGTCTGAAAAATGCTGGGGCAACTTATCAAAGAGCAATGAATTCTATATTCCATGATTTTATAGAAACTTTCTTGCAAGTATACATAGATGACATTGTTGTAAAATCTGTTTTGGATTACAGTCATCTTGACCATCTGAGCCAATCATTCGAAAGAATGAGAAAACATGGCTTAGAGATGAATCCCCTTAAATGTGCTTTCTTTGTGCAGGCTGGAGATTTCATGGGCTTCATAGTCCACAAAAAGGGAATAGAAATTAATCAGAATAAAACAAAGGCTATTATGGAAACAAAGCCTCCATCCATGAAGAAAGAACTGTAGTCTTTACTAGGAAAGATAAACTTCTTGAGAAGATTTATCTCTAAATTGAGTGGACGCACGCAAGCTTTTTCTCCCTTACTTCGACTCAAGCAAGGAAGGTTTGAATGGCGTGCTGAACATCGGGAAGCTTTTGAGAAAATCAAGCAATACTTGATGCATCCACCAATATTATCTCCCCCAAATGGGAAGAAGCACATGCGCCTATATGTTTCAGCATCAGGTAATACAATAGGCAGCATGTTAGCTCAAGTAGAGTACTCAATGATGCAGAGACTAGGTATAGCGCAATAGAAAAACTCTGCCTTTGTTTATATTTCTCTTGTATCAAACTCAAGTATTATATAAAGCCAATTGATGTTTATGTTTCGTCTCATTGCGATGTTATTAAACATATGCTATCAAAACCTATATTGCATAGCCGAATTGGCAAGTGGGCTTTGGCCCTTACTGAGTATTCTTTGATATTTCAACCCATTAAAGCAATGAAAGGTCAGATCGTATCAGATTTCATTGTTGACCATGCAGTGGTTGAGAGACCTCAACAATATGTGGAATTTAAGTCTTTGAAGTTATATTTCGACGGTTCAACCCATAAAGAAGGAACCGGCGTTGGGATACTAATAATTTCTCCTGGTGAAATTCCAACAAAGCTCAAGTACAAGATCAAAGGCCCTTTATGCTCCAACAACGAAGCTGAATATGAAGCACTGATCACTGGAATTGAAGCTTTGTTATAATTGGGGGCAACTAGAGTCGAAATTAAAGGAGACTCCGAACTAGTAATTAAGCAATTGACGAAAGAATACAATTGTATTAAAGAGAATTTGATCATGTATTTTGTCATAGCAAATAGGCTGCTTAAAAAATTCGAATATGTGGAGTTAAATCACGTATCAAGGGTAAATAATCAAGAGGCGAATGATTTGGCACAACTAGCTTCAGGATACAAGGAATCAAAAGAAAAACTAGAGGAACTGACCGAAGTAAAAGGTAAAGCAATGGCCACCAAACTTTCCCCAAGTGATATGGAGAACTCACAGTTAGGGTTTTCTAACAAGGAGGAGTTCGAAGTTTTAAATATAGACTCTTTAGCAGACACGGATCGGAGGAGTCCAATTGTGAATTACTTAAAGGATCCTTCAACAGACACGAATAGAAAGGTAAAATATTGAGCCTTATCATACTTCCTGATGGGAAACGAATTGTTTAAGAAAACTCCTGAAGGAGTTTTACTAAAGTGTTTGGGTGAAGCGGAAGCATATCTAACCCTTTCAAACGTACATAGCGGGGCACAAAATGAAACGGCTTTTGTTTCGATATGGAATGTATTGGCCCTCTATGTTAAAAGATTGCATAGAATTTGCAAAAGGATATCAAGAATGTCAAGAACATGCAGGTATTCAACATGCTCCTGCAAATGAATTAAGTTTAATAATAAAACCATGGCCTTTTAGAGGTTGGGCACTAGACTTAATTGGGGAAATTCACCCCAAATCTTCTAAGGGTCAGAGATATATCTTGGTAGGAATATACTACTTCACAAAATGGATCATGAGGCTGTGATTGAGTTTATTCAAAGACATATTATATACAGATTCGGAATCCCAGAAAGTATAACTACAGATCAAGGATCAGTGTTTACTGGGCGAAAGATGCAAGATTTCGCCAAAGAAATGGGGTTCAAGTTATTTACTTCTACACCTTACTACGCTCAGGAAAACGGACAAGTTGAAGCAGCAAATAAGATAATAATTGGTCTCATAAAGAAACACGTAGGGAAAAAACCTAAGAGTTGGCATAAAACTTTGGACCAAGCACTGTGGGCTTGTCGAACATCGCCAAAAGAAGATACAAACACTACACCTTTTCAACTGACATTTGGACACGATGTAGTGCTCCCAGTTGTAGCAACCTGCCCTAAAAATTAGACTTTTAGAGTCGCCACCTATTCTGAAGGGCGAATAGGAAACCCTACGCAGTTTAGAGATCGGGGTAAGTTATTATAATCAGGTCGAGGGAAGGTGTTAGGCACCCTCAACCCTTTCCTATTGGCTTTGAATCTAAGGGACAAATTTATGGCTAAAAGTTAAGGTTAATAGCTAAGGAATTGAATAGGGGAAAAATTGAGATTTTAGGGAGGGAGACTCGCCTTGTTGCCAAGTGCCTCCGTATCTCCTTAGGGAGAATCAGAGTCAACGTAGTTCGGGAACAGGGTTGTACGCCTTAGAATTAAAATTTGATTTGATATGGTTTGAAGGCTTTTTGAATGGCCTATCGTAGTTTTGAATAAGGATAAAAATCCGTAGTTCGATTTGAAGTGTTTTAGGATTTGGGCGTACAACCCTGATTTGATATGGCACCGTTAGATGCGGTGACCAATAGATTTGGTCAGTATAGCTAACGGATTATGGGGCATTGCTGGTTACTCAGATCGATAGATTGATCATCGCGGGCAGCAAATTAAATATGTTTTAATTTTATGTATTTTTGCTTTATTCAGATATTTGATCAGTACGACATAGAGAGTCGACTAATTCGAAGGCGGGATGAAATAGATATTCATCCGCCATTTATCCGTTAAAGGGGAAGTTAGAGTTTATTGTTTTTATTATTTTTATCTCTCGTCTACTGCGACTAATAGCTTTAGTCGGGTCGAGGAGAGAATTGTTCAAGAATTAATGTTTCGCCAAATAGCTAATGGGATCGGGCAAACCCTCATAGTACATACCTTTCTAGGATTTTTATTATGATTTTAACCATTTAAATTATTTAAAAGCTAATTAAATCAAATTAAGTCGAATAATCGACATAATCGAATAATCGGGGAAAGATCCTAAATCCTAGTATTAGCTAATCCTAATTATTTCTGCTAATCCTAATTTTATAAATCAATTAATTAAATTACATAATATATAACCATCATTTAAACTTAACTAATTAAATAAATCAATAAACATTAGAAGGCACCTGGGCAGCAATCCTGTGTGGCAGTTTGGAAAGGTTCATGGTGGAATCTCAGCTCAGCTCTTGGGACGCTGGATCTTGCTTGGTGCACATCTGATGGCGGAGAATTGATGGTGCATGGCGAGCGTATGAAGATGCGTGGCATCAGATCTGCAGGCAACTTGAAACATATAAGTTATCAAAATAACTTGTTGCAAGTGGGGTTCGACCCCCCGTCCTTTGCTTCACCAGTAAAAGCCCTTGCCAAACGAGCCATGTTTCTATGCTGCAAATAACATACACGAATGTAATATTATAAAAAAAAACATGAGGATCATGTGAAATTCGATGGACAAAAACGTGCGCTCCTTGTCTTCATCTTCTTCGTGAATTTCAAAAGGGGTTTCAACCCAATCTGCGGCGGCGATATTGGTGTGATACGAGTTTGCATGATGGGGCATCGGACAAGATCACTGCAGAAATAAAGATCTCGTCGGAGACCGCTGCTGACCGATCACGGTGGCTGTGTGGTGGTTGAATCCGTTCGCCGGAGAGAGGATCTCGTGACCGATGAGTGAGCGGCGGTCGAGCAATGGGCGTGGTGGCTTGCGATTGTTTATCGGCGACGGGGATCGGAGGGAGATGAAGGTTCTGTTCCGGTATTGGCAAGCATCACGGCGGTATGCGGTTCTGGATTGGCTCGCCTTTCTCGCCGACCTGTAAATCAACAGTGAAAGCAAACACCGACAAATTGCACAATCAACAATAATTCAATTCTTTTCCTTCTATTTTTGATTGATTGTTTCTGACTTTTTTCCTTCAAAAGTTTGTTTTGAATCAACATCCTTGAATCTTTGTTTTCTTTGACTGTTATGGCTAGTATTATATTATTGATTATGGTTACGGACTGGGTATGAGGATTGATATAGAAAGGGGTAAATTTCTGAATTGAAAAGAAGCATCTGTATGCATAAGTTGTTATGGTGTACGTGATGAAAACTCTTGTTGTAAGAATTTGTGGGTTATTGGAGTGAATTTGGATCTACAGATTGTGAATAAAGATTGTATACAACAGGTTATGAACTGTATGAATGAAAAAAAACTTGTTTACAGTGTATGCAGGGGATTTTCAAAGTGGAAGGAAAAGTTAGAAATCATGGGTAAGTGTCTGCACGTGACAGACAAATAATGGATGGAGTTGGCCTCCCCTAATTGACAAAAAAAGCACCCTATTTATCTTAGTCAAATTAGGGTTTTCTAATCTAATGGGCCTATTGCCCAACTAATTAATTTAATAAAAATAATAAAAGGATAAAAATCCTAATAATACTAATATTAAAATTAATAGTAATGATTCTAATTATATTAATATTAAATAATAATATTAGTTAGTTAATAGAATTGTAATGGATAATAACAATTAATAAAATTACCATAATAACCAAAAAAAACAAAAAAATGTTAGTAAAAGCAATTATATTCAAAAAAATAGAACCCTTGTGGTAATTGGGCCCAATTGTTTAGATCCCAAAACACCTGTTAATTACGCCCTTGTTTTAACTCAACCTGATTTATAAGAGAGCGAGTTTGACAATAGAAATGTCAAACCCTATGGCTCTTAATTCTGAACCTTGATGGGTTAACGGACGTAGGTTCGATCGGGCAAATTTTGGGGTATGACACCAGTTGAAATATACTTGCAATCACTCCGGATCCAAAAACAGGGAGAAATTCCTCCAAACATATACTGGGAATTGATGATGAATGAATTGGTGGATTTGGACGAAGACAGACTTCGAGCATTGGAAATGATAAAAAGACAAAAAGAAAGGGTGTCCAGAGCATATAATAAAAAGGTGAAAGGTAAAAAATTTATTAATAATGATTTAGTTTGGAAAGTTATTTTGCCTATAGATCGAAAGAATCAGGCGTTAGGTAAATGGTCCCCACACTGGGAAGGCCCTTTTCGAATTTTTAAAGTATTCTCAAATAACGCATATGAGATAGAAGAATTGGCAGAAGATCGCAGGATCTTAAGAGTAAACGGGAAGTATCTGAAAAGATACAAACCAAGCATGCACGAAGTTAAAATTGCAAAAACGTAGATATTCAAAGGATGCTACACAAGCCAAAATGGGTGAACAAGCACCAAAATGGCTTCATGTTCAAGCAAGATATGTGGTAAATAAATTAAACAGACAAAGCAAGGTCAAAATATATTTTACTAAGAGTAGAAGATTACATTCATGCTGGAAATTTGTGTTTCCACGAACAACAAAATTTACAGAAATAAAAGCATACTAGAGGCTATCAAAAAGGGGCATTCAAAAGATTTTGGAAAAAAAAACTAAGGCCTATAACACCTCCGTCAAAGCCTCAAACAAAGCACCCTCTAGTTGACCCTTTGTTCAATACCTTCCAAATATAGCAGGGGCGGGCTTTCTGCTTCAAAGAGGTCTAGAGATCCAGACCTACGCATTCTTCTCACTATACCCTTTCTCAGAAACATGTAAGATAACAACCTTCCATAAGGAAGACATGTTACTGCGCCTTGACGAGAAGAGGTCATAGCAACATCTTCGACAAGCTGCTTGAAGATCAACAGTGGAAAGTTGATCTTCCTCCCTCGGAGAGCACATAGTATAAACTCCAATTCTTCTACCATGATGCTGTCTTCATCATGGTTTCATGGACGAAAGTTTCCCACTAAGAGTTGGTTCCAAACTCTAATGAGTTTAGCGCTAAAGGGATCATTAGCCATGAAGGACCTCAGGACATCAGAGGTAGTCATGCTAATGGTGGTATCATCAAAAGCTTCTCCAAAATTTTCACACCTTAGCAGTTCAGAGATGGTTAAGGGAGTAATGGCAATATGAGCCCTTCGAACCTAAGATATTATGGTGGTTCTTCCTTCTGGATCTATGCGCAGGGACGCAAACATCTAGAAATCTGCCAGCATGTTAGGATAAATGGACCCCTCCAGGATTTCTTGGTAAAACTGGAGGTGTTGGTCAGCAAAGAGTACACCAACGTTGATGTGGTTTTCATCGAACTCCTCCTTAGAGAGGTTGAATTCTTTTTTGATGCAGGACCTGATGGTAGCATGAGTCAAAGGTTACGCCATTGTGAGGAAGAGAGCAAGAGGTTTTATCAAATTCTGTATTTGAAGAGTACAAAGAGAAGAAAGAAAATGGTTGATAAGAGTTTGGTGAAAGAATGAGAAAAATGCTAGGCCTTATATAGAATACGTTGGCCATAAAAGAACGGTTTATCTCTTAAGTGTTGATTGAACTGCGTTTGGTATCCCCAAGAGGAGTTATGGCCTCCGCCGTTTCCCGCCTTGGAAGTTGAAGTGTAATCATTTTGAAAACTGATACACGCACGTCTTAGATTGAAGTTTTGGAAAAGTGACATCATCATTTAATGATGGTTATGGCCAGGGAAGTGAAAACGTCAAGTCTATGCTTGAGAGGCTGCGAAGAGTAATCATGTCACGTGGTTACATTATTAAAGTAATTATGATAATAAAAATAAAATTTTGACAATTTTTAAAGAATTGTTAAAATGGTACTCGTGGCAATTATAGAATTTGATATTTGGAAAATGGAAATACAAATTGCATATACATTCCTGGGGAAGTTTGATTACAAAATAAAAACTAAGTACGAAACACAAAAGGATAGTACAAGGTTCAAAGTAATTATTTAAATTCCCTGGGAAGGTTATTCTTCAGCTTCAAATATTGATACTCCCATAAAGACATACGAAGTTCGATTAATGCTTGTTGTCTTTTCAGTTCTTCAATTTCTGGCACTAGGTTTTGTGCCGTCTCGAAGTGTCGAATCCCTGACTGCGCCACTTCAGTCAATTCTTCTTGATGAGTTTGTTGGAGTGTTTCCTGACGGGAATGGGCTTCCTTTATCTTCTCTTCGAGGAGTTTAATTTCTTGTTTCCAGGATTTAATATTTGCTTCACAAGCTTCATATTCTTCCTAGTTCTTCGAACGTTAAGCTTGAGGGCGTCAGCCTTTGTTGTTGCGTCAGTAGCAGCTTTCCATGAAGAACTATGAGAAGTCACCTTTGTTGTGAGCTATTCATCAACATTGCGTTTTCAAAGAATATTAGATTGAAGCTGTTCGATCAGGGGACCCAACGAAACAATCACGTGTGAGACTTCCTCCGAGACCAGAAGTAAATCCATTTTCTTCAAAAGATTGTTTAAGCTGAAATAGCTGGTGGAATCTTTGTTTAGAACTTCAATGAGGTTGGTTTCAAAGAACTTCTCCCTTATTTGACGAAGGAGGTTAGGAATATCATCCTTGTCACCGCTCCCTCCCAGAACGTTGGAAGGAGTTCCAAGCCAATGGGCGAAACATTGTCAACACTCATCATGGTCTTGAGGAAGCTTACAGGATCAGTTTTCTTGAGTTGCTCTAGTTCTGAAGGTGTAAGCATTGCTGGGGCCGGCTACGAAGTAGCCACAAGAGTAGCTATAGTCCCGAAAGTCGAAGTTTCATGAGGATCAGGTGTAGGCAAATTGGAAGTTTCCTCCGCAGCATCATGTTCAGAAATAGTATCTTCGCTGCCAGTTGGTTGTCCAACTCCATTATCACTATCTGAACATTGAGGATTTTTCCCCCACATTTTCACCATGACGAGTAGGTGGAGAATCATCATTTGAATGGCTTTCTTCAGCAGGCAATGTAACGACCATTTTTCTTTAATTATTTATTTATGTGAGTTAAGTGAATTAATTGTGAATTATGTGTTAATGATATGCTTAATTGATTTTATGTTGTTTTATTTTGGAATTGCTAGGATATAATATAAGATAGTAAGTATTGTTGATTATTGGGCCTAAGTTGATATTAGTAAGTGAGGGGTGTCAATTAGAGCCCATTAGTAATTTAAGATAGTAAGGGTTTAACAAAACAAGGGTTTTAAGGGTTTTAGACTTAGAAACTCATTTTGACAAAGTTGTGAAAGAAGAGAAGAGTAGAGTGAAGAGAAAGAGGGGAATCTCATATTGAAGATAGAGTTTTCTTCAATCCAAACCTAAGGTAAGGGTGGGATTCTTTCATGCTAAAGGGATGTATGATGATGTTTTGGGTGGGGTTTTGATTATATATTGTTATCCATGAATATGTAGAAATTGAATAGAGATTGTTAGGGTTTATGTTAGACTTCTATGAAATTGTGAATCTAAGCATGATTGAAGATGTATTGATGTTAGAAGACCCATAATAGGTGTTATAATTGTGTCTATAACATGTATTCTATTGATATTTGTGATGCTTGTTGTTTTACAACTTGATTGGGTTGAGTTTGGGGGTTTTTGGATGGGTTTCGTATGCTGTTTTCTGTGTTTGGGGTTTTCTGAAAATCGCCAGTTCGCGCCGCAAACCCTTGCACGCGCCGCGAACCCTTGGCAGAAACTTGGGAAAACTGGATCTGCTCAGTTCGCGCCGTGAATTGCTTTGCAGAAAGTTGGGGATTTTTTGATTCGCTCAGTTCGCGCCGCGACCCCTTGTTGGCGCCGCGAACTGCTTGGCAGAAATTTGGGGATTTTTGGATTCGCTCAGTTCGCGCCGCGACCCATGTTGGCGCCGCGAACCCTGTTTTGCAAAATTTTCTTCAAACTTTTAAGTGACGTAACTTTAGAACCGTAACTCCTTTTTAAGTGCCGTTTGGACCTACGTGAAGTTCTAATTGATGTCTTTCTATTGAGTATGCTTATTATATCTTTGGAAACTCTTGGAATCTCCTTGAATCGGATTTTGTTGACATTGGATATCCGGAATTGATTATGTCGTTTAAGTGGATCATGTCGTGTACGTATATTATATTGTTTGAGTCGATTATGTCGTTAAGTGTGATTGCGAATGTGCATCATTGAGTCACATTCATTGCATTGTTTGAGACGGCCCTAGTGGCATTTGTTTGAGACGGCCCTTGTGGTGAATGTTTGAGACGGCCCAATGGCAATTGTTTGAGACGGGAGTTTTACTCCAATGGTACCACATGCATTTGCATTGTTCGAGTTGCATAAGTAAAGTCGTGTGTTGAGTCGTATTTGAATAATTGTGTGTGCATAACATGAATGTTATCTTATGTCGATTTGATGGTTGTTTTTGTTGAGCATATGTGCTAAATTCCTATGTATGCCTTAATTGGGATTGATATTATTGTTGTGAATAATGTGAATATGAGTAAGTGATATATGTTGAGAAGTGGTGACCGATGTATGATTATTTCTCCGCTTTGAATATTATCATACGCTTCTTTATAATGAATGATATCTCACCCCTTCTGTTTGAATGTTGCCCTCCGTTGGTAACGTGCAGGTAATGACGCGGAGTAGTCGTGTACCTATAGCTCGAGTCGGTGTGTGTCAATGCTCTGATACGTAGCACTCGGGGAACGTTGGATTACTTGTTTACGTCTTATTCCTTGCGTTTATCCTTGTTGAACTTTGTCCTTATGTTGTGCTAGGACTTGTTAGATGTATTGTGCCGTGTTTGGCCTTGACATTATGAGTTGTATGGTTGTTGACTTGTGATTTTTCCGCTGCGATGCAAGTACTTGATTCGATGGCAATGACTAATGATTTCGATATTGTTCTCCTACATGTGTGTTATGTATCTAAGTGATTGAGCAGGATATATGTATGCGATGTTTGTTGTTTAAATGTGACGCTCCGAATCGTTATGTTCTAATTGCTTGAAATTTTGTACTCTGATATTCATGTTAATTGCGGTGTAGATTTGGGGTGTTACATTAGTGGTATCAGAGCAGGTCGGTCTTGTCCGGCCATGTGTCGTGTCGTAGTGTAGTCTAACAAGCTTATATTGTTGTTTGTGTTGATTGCTTTTGTGTTGTAGTGAAGACTTGTGATGGCTGGAAGGAATGATGCTGCGATAGCTGCTGCTTTGGAAGCAATGGCTCAAGTTTTGGAGAACCAACAGCATGGTGGAGAGGGTGATGCTTCTCGGAGTTTGGCTACCTTCCAAAGAGAGAACCCTCCTGTGTTTAAGGGAACTTATGATCCTGATGGCGCTTTGACATGGCTTAAGGAGATTGAGAGGATTTTCCGTGTCATGGATTGCACTCTTGAACAGAAGGTTCGGTATGGGACTCATATGCTAGCAGTTGAGGCAGATGATTGGTGGCTAGAGACCCGTAGGAGATTGGAAGCGAGTGGTGAAGGGATCTCTTGGATTGTATTTCGCATGGAGTTCTTAAGGAAGTACTTTCCTGAAGATGTCCGTGGCAAGAAGGAAATTGAATTCCTTGAGCTAAGTCAAGGGAACAAATCTGTTGTGGAGTATGCTGCTAAGTTTGGTGAATTGGCTAAGTTTTACCAATACTATGATGGACCGAATGGTGAGTTTTCCAAGTGCATTAAGTTTGAGAATGGGTTGCGTCCAGAGATTAAGAAAGCAATTAGTTACCAAAAGATTTGTATCTTTGCTGATTTGGTTGATTGTTGTCGGATCTATGAAGAGGATAATAATGCTCATTATCGTGTGATAAGTGAGAAGAGGGGTAAGGGTTATCAAGGTCGTGGTAAGCCTTACGAAGCTTCGAATGGAATGGGAAAGCAGAAAGCAATTGAGGGTAAGAGAACTAGTGGGGGAGATGCTCCTGCTGGTATTGTATGCTTCAAGTGTGGCAAGGTGGGTCACAAGAGCACGTCGTGTAACGTTGATGCTAGAAGATGCTACCATTGTGGGAAGTTTGGTCATGCATCATCCGATTGTACGCATAAGGATATGGTGTGTTTCAACTGTGGTGAAGAAGGACATATTGGAAGCAAGTGTCAAAAACCAAAGAAGGAACAATCTAGTGGAAAGGTGTTTGCCTTGTCAGGAACTCAGACCACTAGTGAGGATTCGCTCATCAGAGGTACTTGTTTCATTAATAGCATTCCTTTAATTACTATTATTGATACCGGTGCTTCTCATTGTTTTATATCTGCTGATTGTGTTAATCGATTGGGTCTTGTGTTGTCTGCCATGAACGGAGAGATGGTTGTCAATACTCCGGCTAAGGGTTCGGTGACCACTTCTCTTGTGTGCTTGAAGTGTCCCGTGTCGATTTTTGACAGAGACTTTCTTTTCGATTTTGTGTGCTTGCCGTTGAGAGGTTTGGATGTAATCTTGGGGATGAACTGGTTAGAGCATAACCGTGTTCACATCAATTGCTATGATAAGTCTGTGAGGTTTTCTTCTCCTGAAGAGGAAAGCTTAGAGTTGTTAACGACCAGACAGTTTCGTTTGTTGATGAAAGAGGATGTTCAAGTGTTTGCTTTGGTTGCATCAATGTCTGTTGAGAACCAAGCGATCATAGAAGAATTGAAGGTGGTGTGCGATTTTCCTGAAGTTTTCCCTGATGAAATTCCTGATGTGCCGCCTAAGAGAGAAGTTGAGTTCTCCATTGATATTGTACCTGGTACTAGACCTGTGTCTATGGCACCGTACATGATATCTGCTTTAGAATTATCTGAATTGAAGAAGCAGTTGGAAGAATTGCTTGAGAAGAGGTTTGTGAGACCTAGTGTGTCGCCGTGGGGAGCTCCAGTGTTAGTGGTTAAGAAGAAGGATGAAAGTATGAGACTTTGTATTGATTATCGTCAGTTGAATAAGGTGACAATCAAGAACAAGTATCCACTTCCAAGAATTGATGACTTGATGGATCAATTGGTTGGTGCTCGTGTGTTTAGCAAGATCGATTTGAGGTCGGGTTACCATCAGATTAAAGTGAAAGATGAGGATATGCAGAAGACAGCTTTCAAAACACGTTATGGACATTATGAGTATTCCGTGATGCCCTTTGGTGTTACTAATGCACCTGGAGTATTTATGGAGTACATGAACCGTATTTTTCATGAGTATATGGATCGTTTTGTGGTGGTGTTCATTGATGACATTTTGATTTACTCTAAATCAGAATCAGATCATGTTGAGCATTTGAAGTTGATATTGCAAGTCTTGAAAGAGAAGAAGTTGTATGCTAAGCTATCCAAGTGTGAGTTCTGGCTGAAGGAAGTTAGTTTTCTGGGGCATGTTATTTCTGGTGATGGCATTGCCGTGGATCCGTCTAAAGTTGATGCCGTGTTGAGATGGGATACTCCCAAGTCGGCTACAGAGATTCGAAGCTTTTTGGGACTAGCCGGTTATTATAGAAGGTTCATTGAAGGTTTCTCTAAGTTAGCCCTTCCGTTGACTCAGTTGACTTGTAAGGGTAAGGCTTTCGTGTTGGATGTTTCTTGTGAAGATAGTTTTACCGAGTTGAAGAAAAGGTTGACGTTGGCACCGATTTTGATATTGCCTAATCCGGAATAATCATTCGTGGTCTATTGTGATGCTTCTAAGATGGGTTTAGGAGGTGTGCTCATGCAAAATGGTAAGGTTGTTGCCTATGCATCGAGACAGTTGAGAGTTCATGAGAAGAACTATCCTACACATGATTTAGAACTTGCTGCTGTAGTGTTCGTGTTGAAGATTTGGAGGCATTATCTATATGGTTCTAGATTTGAAGTCTTTAGCAACCATAAGAGCTTAAAGTATTTGTTTGATCAGAAGGAATTGAATATGAGACAACGAAGGTGGTTAGAGCTGTTGAAATATTATGATTTCAGTTTGAATTATCATCCAGGAAAAGCTAATGTTGTTGCCGATGCTTTGAGTCGCAAGACTTTGCATATGTCGGCAATGATGGTTAAGGAGTTGGAATTACTTGAGCAATTTCGAGATATGAGTTTGGTATGTGAAGTGACCCCTAAGAGTGTTCGATTGGGTATGTTGAAGATTAACAATGACTTTCTGGATAGTGTCAGAGAAGCCCAGAAGTTGGATGTGAAATTGGTTGATTCGATGATTGGAGTCGATCAATCTGAGAATGGTGATTTTAAGTTAGATGTGCATGGTGTGTTGAGGTTCCATGATCGGATTTGTATATCAGATGATGTGGATTTGAAAAGATCTATTCTTGAGGAAGGTCATAGAAGTAATCTGAGTATTCATCCCGGAGCTACGAAGATGTACCAAGATTTGAAGAGTTTGTTTTGGTGGTCTGGAATGAAGCGTGACATAGCTCAGTTTGTGTATGCATGTTTGACTTGTCAGAAGTCAAAGGTTGAACATCAGAAGCCTGCTGGTTTAATGCAACCGTTGGAAGTTCCGGAATGGAAATGGGATAGTATTTCCATGGATTTTGTGACAAGTTTGCCGAATACCATGAGAGGACATGATTCGATTTGGGTGATTGTTGATAGGCTTACGAAGTCGGCTCATTTCATACCTATTAACATCACTTATCCGGTTTCGAAGTTGGCGGAAATTTATGTCCGTGTGATTGTGAAGATGCATGGTGTCCCTTTTTGTATTGCTTCGGATAGAGACTCGAGGTTCACTTCAGATTTTTGGAAGAGTTTGCAAGAGGCGTTGGGTTCTAAGTTGAGGTTGAGTTCGGCGTATCATCCTCAGACAGATGGTCAAACGGAGAGAACGATTCAATCTTTGGAGGATTTGTTGAGATCTTGTGTTCTTGAGCAAGGAGGTACGTGGGATACTTATCTTCCATTGATAGAGTTCACATACAACAATAGTTACCATTCGAGTATCGGTATGACACCGTTTGAAGCGTTGTATGGTCGGAGATGTAGGACTCCGTTGTGTTGGCATGAAACGGGTGAGAGTGTAGTACTTGGACCTGAGATTGTTCGAGAAAATACCGAGAAGGTTAAGTTGATCCGTGAGAGGATGAAGACTTCGCAAAGTAGGTAGAAGAGTTATCATGACAAGAGGAGGAAAGATTTGGAATTCCAAGCTGGTGATCATGTATTCTTGAGAGTTACGCCGGTTACCGGTGTAGGAAGAGCCTTGAAGTCGAAGAAGGTAACTCTGTTTTATTGGACCGTATCAGATTTCAGAGAGGGTTGGTAATGTGGCGTATAGGGTGGCTTTACCGCCTAATCTTTCGAATTTGCATGACGTGTTTCATGTGTAGCAACTTCGAAAGTATGTTTCGGATCCTTCGCATGTGATTCATATGGACGATGTGCAAGTGCGGGATAATCTCATGGTGGAGACTATGCCTATAAGGATTGAGGATCGCGAGACGAAGACGCTTAGAGGCAAAGAGATTGCTTTGGTGAAGGTCGTTTGGTCGGGGACTACCGGCGAAAGTATGACGTGGGAATTGGAGAGCAAGATGCGCGAGTCGTATCCTGAGTTATTCGATTGAGGTAATTTTCGAGGACGAAAATAGTCTAAGTGGGGAAGAGTTGTAACGACCGTTTTTCTTTAATTATTTATTTATGTGAGTTAAGTGAATTAATTGTGAATTATGTGTTAATGATATGCTTAATTGATTTTATGTTGTTTTATTTTGGAATTGCTAGGATATAATATAAGATAGTAAGTATTGTTGATTATTGGGCCTAAGTTGATATTAGTAAGTGAGGGGTGTCAATTAGAGCCCATTAGTAATTTAAGATAGTAAGGGTTTAACAAAACAAGGGTTTTAGACTTAAAAGCTCATTTTGACAAAGTTGTGAAAGAAGAGAAAAGTAGAGTGAAGAGAAAGAGGGGAATCTCATATTGAAGATAGAGTTGTCTTCAATCCAAACCTAAGGTAAGGGTGAGACTCTTTCATGCTAAAGGGATGTATGATGATGTTTTGGGTAGGATTTTGAATATATGGTGTTATCCATGAATGTGTAGAAATTGAATAGAGATTGTTAGGGTTTATGTTAGACTTCTACGAAATTGAGAATCTAAGCATGATTGAAGATGTATTGATGTTAGAAGACCCATAATAGGTGTTATAATTGTGTCTATAACATGTATTCTATTGATATTCGTGATGCTTGGTGTTTTCCAACTTGATTGGGTTGAGTTTGGGGGTTTTTGGATGGGTTTCGTATGCTGTTTTCTGTGTTTGGGGTTTTCTGAAAATCGCCAGTTCGCGCCGCGAACCCTTGGCAGAAACTTGGGAAAAACTGGATATTCTCAGTTCGCGCCGCGACCCCTTGTTGGCGCCGCGAACTGCTTGGCATAAAGTTGGGGATTTTTGGATTCGCTCAGTTCGCGCCGCGACCCCTGTTGGCGCCGAGAACCCTGTTTTGCAGAATTTTCTTCAAACTTTGAAATGACGTAACTTTTGAACCGTAACTCCTTTTTAAGTGCCGTTTGGACCTACGTGAAGTTCTAATTGATGTCTTTCTATTGAGTATGCTTATTATATCTTTAGAAACTCTTGGAATCTCCTTGAATTGGATTTTGTTGACATTGGATATCCGAAATTGATTATGTCGTTTAAGTGGATCATGTCGTGTACGTATATTATATTGTTTGAGTCGATTATGTCGTTAAGTGTGATTGCGAATGTGCATCATTGAGTCACATTCATTGGATTGTTTGAGACGGCCCTAGTGGCAATTGTTTGAGACGGCCCTTGTGGCGAATGTTTGAGACGGCCCAATGGCAATTGTTTGAGACGGGAGTTTTACTCCAATGGTACCACATGCATTTGCATTGTTCGAGTTGCATAAGTAAAGTCGTGTGTTGAGTCGTATTTGAATAATTGTGTGTGCATAACATGAATGTTATCTTATGTCGATTTGATGGTTGTTTTTGTGGTGGTGTTCATTGATGACATTTTGATTTACTCTAAATTAGAATCAGATCATGTTGAGCATTTGAAGTTGATATTGCAAGTCTTGAAGGAGAAGAAGTTGTATGCTAAGCTATCCAAGTGTGAGTTCTGGCTGAAGGAAGTTAGTTTTCTGGGGCATGTTATTTCTAGTGATGGCATTGTCGTGGATCCGTCTAAAGTTGATGCCGTGTTGATATGGGATACTCCTAAGTCGGCTACAGAGATTCGAAGCTTTTTGGGACTAGCCGGTTATTATAGAAGGTTCATTGAATGTTTCTCTAAGTTAGCCCTTCCGTTGACTCAGTTGACTTGTAAGGGTAAGGCTTTCGTGTGGGATGTTTCTTGTGAAGATAGTTTTACCGAGTTGAAGAAAAGGTTGACGTCGGCACCGATTTTGATATTGCCTAATCCGGAAGAATCATTCGTGGTCTATTGTGATTCTTCTAAGATGGGTTTAGGAGGTGTGCTCATGCAAAATGGTAAGGTTGTTGCTTATGCATCGAGACAGTTGAGAGTTCATGAGAAGAACTATCCTACACATGATTTAGAACTTGCTGCTGTAGTGTTCGTGTTGAAGATTTGGAGGCATTATCTATATGGTTCTAGATTTGAAGTCTTTAGCGACCATAAGAGCTTAAAGTATTTGTTTGATCAGAAGGAATTGAATATGAGACAACGAAGGTGGTTAGAGCTGTTGAAAGATTATGATTTCAGTTTGAATTATCATCCAGGAAAAGCTAATGTTGTTGCCGATGCTTTGAGTCGCAAGACTTTGCATATGTCGGCAATGATGGTTAAGGAGTTGGAATTACTTGTGCAATTTCGAGATATGAGTTTGGTATGTGAAGTGACCCCTAAGAGTGTTCGATTGGGTATGTTGAAGATTAACAATGACTTTCTGGATAGTGTCAGAGAAGCCCAGAAGTTGGATGTGAAATTGGTTGATTCGATGATTGGAGTCGATCAATTTGAGAATGGTGATTTCAAGTTAGATGTGCATGGTGTGTTGAGGTTCCGTGATCGGATTTGTATACCTGATGATGTGGATTTGAAAAGATCTATTCTTGAGGAAGGTCATAGGAGTAATCTGAGTATTCATCCCGGAGCTACGAAGATGTACCAAGATTTGAAGAGTTTGTTTTGGTGGCCTGGAATGAAGCGTGACATAGCTCAGTTTGTGTATGCATGTTTGACTTGTCAGAAGTCGAAGGTTGAACATCAGAAGCCTGCTGGTTTAATGCAACCGTTGGAAGTCCCGGAATGGAAATGGGATAGTATTTCCATGGATTTTGTGACAAGTTTGCCGAATACCATGAGAGGACATGATTCGATTTGGGTGATTGTTGATAGGCTTACGAAGTCGGCTCATTTCATACCTATTTACATCACTTATCCGGTTTCGAAGTTGGCGGAAATTTATGTCCGTGTGATTGTGAAGATGCATGGTGTCCCTTTGTGTATTGTTTCGGATAGAGACCCGAGGTTCACTTCAAATTTTTGGAAGAGTTTGCAAGAGGCGTTGGGTTCTAAGTTGAGGTTGAGTTCGGCGTATCATCCTCAAACAGATGGTCAAACGGAGAGAACGATTCAATCTTTGGAGGATTTGTTGAGATCTTGTGTTCTTGAGCAAGGAGGTACGTGGGATACTTATCTTCCATTGATTGAGTTCACATACAACAATAGTTACCATTCGAGTATCGGTATGACACCGTTTGAAGCGTTGTATGGTCGGAGATGTAGGACTCCGTTGTGTTGGCATGAAACGGGTGAGAGTGTAGTACTTGGAGCTGATATTGTTCGAGAAACTACCGAGAAGGTTAAGTTGATCCGTGAGAGGATGAAGACTTCGCAAAGTAGGTAGAAGAGTTATCATGACAAGAGGAGGAAAGATTTGGAATTCCAAGCTGGTGATCATGTATTCTTGAGAGTTACGCCGGTTACCGGTGTAGGAAGAGCCTTGAAGTCGAAGAAGCTAACTCTGTTTTATTGGACCGTATCAGATTTCAGAGAGGGTTGGTAATGTGGCGTATAGGGTGGCTTTACCGCCTAATTTTTCGAATTTGCATGACGTGTTTCATGTGTAGCAACTTCGAAAGTATGTTTCGGATCCTTCGCATGTGATTCATATGGACGATGTGCAAGTGCGGGATAATCTCACGGTGGAGACTATGCCTATAAGGATTGAGGATCGCGAGACGAAGACGCTTAGAGGCAAAGAGATTGCTTTGGTGAAGTTCGTTTGGTCGGGGACTACCGGCGAAAGTATGACGTGGGAATTGGAGAGCAAGATGCGCGAGTCGTATCCTGAGTTATTCGATTGAGGTAGTTTTCGAGGACGAAAATATTCTAAGTGGGGGAGAGTTGTAACGACCGTTTTTCTTTAATTATTTATTTATGTGAGTTAAGTGAATTAATTGTGAATTATGTGTTAATGATATGCTTAATTGATTTTATGTTGTTTTATTTTGGAACTGCTAGGATATAATATAAGAGAGTAAGTATTGTTGATTACTGGGCCTAAGTTGATATTAGTAAGTGAGGGGTGTCAATTAGAGCCCATTAGTAATTTAAGATAGTAAGGGTTTAACAAAACAAGGGTTTTAAGGGTTTTAGACTTAGAAGCTCATTTTGACAAAGTTGTGAAAGAAGAGAAGAGTAGAGTGAAGAGAAAGAGGGGAATCTCATATTGAAGATAGAGTTGTCTTCAATCCAAACCTAATGTAAGGGTGGGATTCTTTCATGCTAAAGGGATGTATGATGATGTTTTGGGTGGGATTTTAATTATATGTTGTTATCCATGAATGTGTAGAAATTGAATAGAGATTGTTAGGGTTTATGTTAGACTTCTATCAAATTGTGAATCTAAGCATGATTGAAGATGTATTGATGTTAGAAGACCCATAATAGGTGTTATAATTGTGTCTATAACATGTATTCTATTGATATTCGTGATGCTTGGTGTTTTCCAACTTGATTGGGTTGAGTTTGGGGGGTTTTTGGATGGGTTTCGTATGCTGTTTTCTGTGTTTTGGGTTTTCTGAAAATCGCCAGTTGGCGTCGCGAACCCTTGCACGCGCCGCGAACCCTTGGCAGAAACTTGGGAAAAACTGGATATGCTCAGTTCGCGCTGCGACCCCTTGTTGGCGCCGCGAACTGCTTGGCTGAAAGTTGGGGATTTTTGGATTCGCTCAGTTCGCGCCGCGACCCCTGTTGGCGCCGCGAACCCTGTTTTGCAGAATTTTCTTCAAACTTTTAAGTGACGTAACTTTTGAACCGAAACTCCTTTTTAAGTGTCGTTTGGACCTACGTGAAGTTCTAATTGATGTCTTTCTATTGAGTATGCTTATTATATCTTTAGAAACTCTTGGAATCTCCTTGAATTGGATGACATTTTGATTTACTCTAAGTGTGAGTTCTGGCTGAAGGAAGTTAGTTTTCTGGGGCATGTTATTTCTGGTGATGGCATTTCCGTGGATCCGTCTAAAGTTGATGCCGTGTTGATATGGGATACTCCTAAGTCGGCTACAGAGATTCGAAGCTTTTTGGGACTAGCCAGTTATTATAGAAGGTTCATTGAATGTTTCTCTAAGTTAGCCCTTCCGTTGACTCAGTTGACTTGTAAGGGTAAGGATTTCGTGTGGGATGTTTCTTGTGAAGATAGTTTTACCGAGTTGAAGAAAAGGTTGACGTCGGCACCGATTTTGATATTGCCTAATCCGGAAGAATCATTCGTGGTCTATTGTGATGCTTCTAAGATGGGTTTAGGAGGTGTGCTCATGCAAAATGGTAAGGTTGTTGCTTATGCATCGAGACAGTTGAGATTTCATGAGAAGAACTATCCTACACATGATTTAGAACTTGCTGCTGTAGTGTTCGTGTTGAAGATTTGGAGGCATTATCTATATGGTTCTAGATTTGAAGTCTTTAGCGACCATAAGAGCTTAAAGTATTTGTTTGATCAGAAGGAATTGAATATGAGACAACGAAGGTGGTTAGAGCTGTTGAAAGATTATGATTTCAGTTTGAATTATCATCCAGGAAAAGCTAATGTTGTTGCCGATGCTTTGAGTCGCAAGACTTTGCATATGTCGGCAATGATGGTTAAGGAGTTGGAATTACTTGAGCAATTTCGAGATATGAGTTTGGTATGTGAAGTGACCCCTAAGAGTGTTCGATTGGGTATGTTGAAGATTAACAATGACTTTCAGGATAGTGTCAGAGAAGCCCAGAAGTTGGATGTGAAATTGGTTGATTCGATGATTGGAGTCGATCAAGCTGAGAATGGTGATTTCAAGTTAGATGTGCATGGTGTGTTGAGGTTCCGTGATCGGATTTGTATACCTGATGATGTGGATTTGAAAAGATCTATTCTTGAGGAAGGTCATAGGAGTAATATGAGTATTCATCCCGGAGCTACGAAGATGTACCAAGATTTGAAGAGTTTGTTTTGGTGGCCTGGAATGAAGCGTGACATAGCTCAGTTTGTGTATGCATGTTTGACTTGTCAGAAGTCGAAGGTTGAACATCAGAAGCCTGCTGGTTTAATGCAACCGTTGGAAGTCCCGGAATGGAAATGGGATAGTATTTCCATGGATTTTGTGACAAGTTTGCCGAATACCATGAGAGGACATGATTCGATTTGGGTGATTGTTGATAGGCTTACGAAGTCGGCTCATTTCATACCTATTAACATCACTTATCCGGTTTCGAAGTTGGCAGAAATTTATGTCCGTGTGATTGTGAAGATGCATGGTGTCCCTTTGTGTATTGTGGGTAGAGACCCGAGGTTCACTTCAGATTTTTGGAAGAGTTTGCAAGAGGCGTTGGGTTCTAAGTTGAGGTTGAGTTCGGCGTATCATCCTCAGACAGATATTATTGTTGTGAATAATGTGAATATGAGTAAGTGATATATGTTGAGAAGTGGTGACCGATGTATGATTATTTCTCCGCTTTGAATATTGTCATACGCTTCTTTATAATGAATGATATCTCACCCCTTCTGTTTGAATGTTGCCCTCCGTTGGTAACGTGCAGGTAATGACGCGGAGTAGTCGTGTACCTATAGCTCGAGTCGGTGTGTGTCAATGCTCTGATACGTAGCACTCGGGGAACGTTGGATTACTTTTTTACGTCTTATTCCTTGCGTTTATCCTTGTTGAACTTTGTCCTTATGTTGTGCTAGGACTTGTTAGATGTATTGTGTCGTGTTTTGCCTTGACATTATGAGTTGTATGGTTGTTGACTTGTGATTTTTCCGCTGCGATGCAAGTACTTGATTCGATGGCAATGACTAATGATTTCGATATTGTTCTCCTACACGTGTGCTATGTATCTAAGTGATTGAGCAGGATATATGTATGCGATGTTTGTTGTTTAAATGTGACGCTCTGAATCGTTATGTTCTAATTGCTTGAAATTTTGTACTCTGATATTCCTGTTAATTGCGGGGTAGATTTTGGGTGTTACAGGCACAGTTGGAATGATGGTTGCAAGGGGCTGAGCGTCTTCGAGAACTAGAGAAAGTACAGGAGATTTGTGTCGAGAAACACCTGTGTTGAACAGTGAGAATTGATCAAAATAGAAAGGTTGCAAGCAATTCATCTGTCATCAGAGAAGACAGACATTTACCTCGAAGATTGTCAAGATCAATGTTGAGACTTGAGGTTTTGAGATCAGAAGTAGTTGTGCCTGCCTCATCCTGCATTTGTAAGGTAAGATGTGAAGTTAATCATTAAAAATAAAATTTGAAAAGATGATAATGTTATGAAATCCAAATACCTTAGTTGGAACATTATCTGGGCTGGAGTTGTGGCTCTCTACAATAGGGATAGTACTAGTAGCCTTTAAGGGTGACTCCTCAGAAGATACCTTATCACTCGATGAAGTAAGCTTCGAAGTCCCGGATCCTTTTCCTTTGGTTAAAGGGGTGGCAGTTTTCTTTCTTTTCTTCGTTGCTTGTCTGGTACGAGGATGTGATTTATCTTCATCATCTGATGCAATGGTCTGAGGAATTTTTCGCTTCGAAGATGCTGGAGGCTTCGAACTCTGAAGATGCATATTAAACCAAGTGAGTAATAAAGGAAAATTGCACAAATTCGAAGATAAGATGTATATGTACCGTGGGTTTCTTGCCAGTGGTGATAGAATCACTCTCACTCGTCTTGGGGCTCTTCGAAGCTCCATAACCCTTCTGTGTAGGGATCTCCTTGATACTTTTTTTTCGAGTAACAGATGTGAACAAAATAGGAATCAGTATCTCTGTAAAGAAGGAAAAGTTAGTTGAAGGATTGTCTAAACCCCAACCTTCACGTATTGGAGTCAAGACGCGAACGTGCTCAAGACCTATATGAAGATGTCCTTTGAAAGTATCTAGGGTATGCTTAGTCGGGACCACTCGTTCAGCGGGTTTTTTAGATTGTTCTTGAAGGATTTTTATGACATTCCCACACACAAACCAGTCGGGAAAAGGAGGGCTTAAAGCCACCCCAAAATCAGCGCTAGGCAGTGGAGGAAATTTTGAAGGATTAAGTTCGAAAGCCACTTCATAACGTAGTTCAGGTCGAACGGACGTGGACAATTTCAACTTATCCAGTTTAGCGGAAAACTTTTCACGTAAAATGACCGCAGCCTCACGAACGGTCGCTCATACCCCAAAATTTGCCCGAATATACTTCCGTATGTCATTTTATTTCAAATAACTGACATAGTCCGGTCGGTAAGAAAGTAAGGTTCGCAAATTCAGAGTCCCAGATTAGAATTTTGCTTCTAACATTTTTCCCTCTTATCTGATTCTAACTTTAGTTTTAATTTTATTTTTGTTTATATTCATAAAATTACAAAAAATAAGTTTTTTTAATCATTTAATTTTAATTTTCGTATTAATTAAATATTCATTTTTTTTAATAGTCAATTTCCCATTTTTATGTACTTTTTAGTCAAAAATCAATGAAAATCCTAAAAAATTCAAAATCCCAAAAGGATAAGTTTTTATTTGATTTTATAGAAATAACTCTAGAATTGATCTGATTTAATTAAATAAAATATTTGAAATCCAAATTAGTTTAATTTAATTTTGGAGCTTTTAATTATATTATTTAATTATTGGATCAATTTATTTTATTTTTCCTTTTATGTTAACCTAAATTTATTTTATAAATAGGACTCTCCCCACAAAACCTCAGTCACGCACAAAATTCCATCACCACAGCTAAAACCAAGGGCTAACCCTTATTTTTCTTTCTCATTACCAACTATCATTCACAAAAAAGAAACATCTATCCTTCAACCTTCTCCCATCACAAAAACAGACAACACAAAAACAATAAGACTGGATCCGAGATACACGGATTATTCACTCATTTAAAATCACCTGCAAATTCTTTTGTTTATTTGTTTTTATTTTCAGACGCAATAGCGATCGAAGTAACACCGATCAGTTACCGGAAACACAACACGCAGAGAAACAACACCAGGTTCAACAGCAACGACACCTGCAAAAATAAGGAGAAGAACAGAACCAACGTACGAAAACTCTTCAACACTGACTAAGCCTCCGCAACCGCTCCACCGCGTACAACCCAACCCATGCCGACACCAGTTCCACCATACGCGAGCCGTTGCCGGATCGACACCGTTTGCCAGCATCCGACCGGTGCCGCCACTTCATCTTCCGATGAGAGCTACCATCGTCTCCGGTTCTCCTCGCTGGTACTACCATCGTGAGTATTGGACTATTTTGCAGACATTCATAGCTTATGCATGCGTGGACAAATCCAACATTCCAGAATCTGCAATTCCACCGTAGGCCCTCTATGTGCAGCAGCGCCGATCTCCAACGCCCAGGTTAATTTTTTCCAAATTATTTATTTACTTATATAATTTGTTTTTTTTAAAACCAAACTTTTCTCGTTTCCTTAGATTTTTTAATTAGTTTTATTAAAATAATTAGTTAATTTACTTAGTGATAAATTTATAATAATCAATTAATTAGATTTAGTAATCATTTTAGGTTAATAATTTAGGATTAATTAGGGTAATTTTAAGTTTAATAATTCTAATTAATTTTAGGTTCATTTAATAATATTAATTTTAGGTTTAATAATTTTAAATTAATTTTAGGTTTTGAATACGCTTTAACCTTAATCAATAAGCCATAAGTTTGTATTATCAACAATGGAAGAGTTGTCTATTAACTTTAGGTTTTTACCCTTTTCTTACCCATTAGATTTTTTTAACCATAAGGTTTTTAACACTGTTTTTCTAAAACAAACTTATTCGCGAACTTCTCTTCTCATCTCTCACTCCAGTGTATGTCGCATGTCTTTAATTATTTATTTATTTAAATTGTTTACCTTTTATTTAATTCTGCCTTCATTTTAATTTTCCTTTTTAATTACGCCGTTTACCTATTTATTTATTTAATTTCTGTTATTTAAATATTAGAAGGTGTATAGGTTGCCTATTCAATTTTGATGTAATAGTAATTAGGACCTTTTATTTTCCTGCCTCTTTTCCCGCAGGTGTTTATTGTAATAGTGTAGGATTTTATACTTTCTGCCCTTTTATTTTGGCCTTAATATTATTTGATGTGGTTAGTAATCTTAGGGAGTGCAAGCCTTGAATTAACTTAGGTCACTAATTAAAAGATAAATTATCTGAATTAAATCACGTGATTGTTGCACCCACACACCTTTAGGGTAATCTCTCTGTTGCCTGTTGCCTCTAATTATACTAAAAATAGTCAAGTCCCTCGATTCCGAGGATACCTAAAGCAAATGTTGCCTTTAAAGTTATTGAAACTCCCTCGATGCTACCTCGGAAAAATAAGATTGTCCTATTGCTAAGGTATCCTTGCATGATGCCTAAAAAGAATAATGACTATTCTATCCTTCCCTTAGACTACCTGCCCTCTTTATGGCAAGGGACAATTTTATGGCGAACGATAACCTTCGATGACCCTTCAATATCCAATTGAAAGACTTCCTGCCATCCATCTCATGGTATGGATAGATCCTTTCACCCGAAAAGTTAAAAGAACGATCTTTCAAACTTAGGGTAGTTGCTACTAATTGCTTGCTCTAAAATTCAAATTACTTTTGACACCTCATTTTCAAATCAAATTCAAAAAGACTACGCTTTTTACAAGCTAAAGTTCTTATTCAAACTTATTCAAAATATTTTTAAACAAATTCAAACAAACAAGTGAGCTAAGCAATTAAGAGCCCATGGATAACCATGGATGCAAAGGGTGCCTTACACCTTCCTTTTGTATAACTTACCCCCCGAACTCAAAATCTTTTAAAAGGTATTTTCCTGTTCTTTTAGCCTTTCCTAATTGGATAAAATAAAAGTTGGTGGCGACTCTTGCTTACCGCAACATTTCAAATAAAGCCAGTTCACCGTATTACAGAACTGGCGACTCTGCTGGGGATGCTTTCGAATAAAAGAGGGGTTACCTTAAAGTTTAGGATCACTTAAATGTTTGCTTTGCTTGCTTTATTTTAAAGGTTGCTTGGGAATTAACTGAAGGGCGAATCCTACACCCGGATTCAAGTACACTTAAGATTAGGAGTGGCATAGTCATGGCAACCTCTTTCACATATGTGGGAGATGAGTCAATATGAAGTTCACACTTGAGTTAGGATTCCATAGCATATGCACACCTTTCTCAAATGAGGGGGGTCTATGTATGTGTCTGTGGGTGCACCGGAGCTCAAGGACCTTTAGTTACCCTTAACTCATCCTGGCCTTTAGGAACGTAGTGGGGGGACTAATCTTGACAAATGTTGAGAACTAGTTGCTACCCGATGCTACAATTCAGATAGGTCCTTTCTCAAAGTATCATTGCATGATGCGAATGTATCATGTCCGAGGGTGCTTTAGAAGGGCTGACAATTCTGGATAACTTGTAGAACCCGTTGCTGAAATCTCCTTATCCATAGAAATACCCTTGGGAAAGACACCTGATCAGACCCCATGCAAGCCTTAAGCCAAAAATTGTGTGACTTATGTGACTTGCGTGACTTGTTTGTGTTTGATACTAACCTTCGTTTCCTTGCAGGTTTTGTTAAAATGACTTGTTTGTCCTTACTATCTCACACTACGCCTAATGCACTGCATTCACATGACATCATGACATCATAAGCATAACATGATTTAACTAACCCTTTCGAGGATCTTAGGAATTTAGGGCGCACAATTTCAGGTGCTCTTATCAAGGAATGAATTCCTATCTAGGGGCAAGAGGATTTATTTTCCTCTGGCCATGTACCTTCCAATTCAAAGACACCGCACCTATCAAGGGGCAAAAGGATTTAGTTTCCTTTGGCCTTATGCCTTCCGATTCAAAAGCTCAGTACCTATCAAGGGGCAAGAGGATTTATTTTCCTCTAGCCATATACCTTCAAATTCAGAGATATCTTGAATTAGAGGCTACAACCCACTCGATATGATGAGCTTCATTCTCAAAGAAGGGCATTTAAAGACAAAGACCTAGACTCTTCAGACGAAGCAGTGACCAGTCATTTCCTAATGTTGCAAACTAAATTTCCTAACGATCCTTGAACATTGCATCTACATTCATAAACATTGCATAACAGGTTTCCGCAATAGGCTTCCCGATCTCTCGCGCTGTTTATTTCAGCACAAATGGATCTCGAGCGATCAGTCAAAAATCTCCAGGCTCGGAATATCCAGTTCTATGTTTTGATTCTGAACTTGGCCAAGGGACAAGACGAGTTGAAAAACCTTGTTAACTCTAAAGAAAAAGGATCAGCACGCGCAACAAAGTTTATTTCGTGGCACATGCCGCTATCTCAAGTTCTACAATAATTGCTCAATCGGAGCGTGATAATTCTATTGCCTCCATATTCAGTTTCTGCCAATTCTTCTCCTGGGTACAAATACAATGCAAGATGTGTTAGCCATGGTACCGAAGATTGTGAACCATTGGAGCATGGGACTCAAGACTTAATCAACGACAAGATCATTGACTTCAACTCACCTGAGAAGCCTCATATGGCTAATGCTAGAAAGGCCCTAATGAACACAACCAATTCGTGGGGGCAGTTCTGATCTCTACACCAGTTCTACAATAATGATGAAAGCCAGGCACATCTAAACATCAATTCACCAAAATCAATATGTCGTCGACTCAAGCATTACAACATCCGTTGAAGATTATATTGATTACTCTAAGGGGTTCTCCTAAGAATTCTAACACCTCCACTACTAACTACAAACTCAAGGCGAGGTGTGCATACCACTCCAACGGTCCTGGACATTACACAAACAATTGCTGGACATTGAAGAATAAGATTCGAGATCTGAACGATGACGGGGAAATCAAATTCAACCCTCCTGAAAACTCCTGTGATAACCACCGCTCCTATGACTAGTCATGACAAGACTGATTGACGTCTAGACGGACGAACTTTTGGATCATTAGATCTACTTTCATGCGCAATTCCTATTCTGTTTGTTTAAACATTCGGCTTATGATAGACATTATCTATTTTAATAATCATCATCAGCGCATTGCATATGTTTGTCTTGAATAAATTATTTCACTATCACTCATCTAAACTGCATCATTACTTTGCATATGTTTTATGATACTCAACTCCTGCTAAAGTTGTATACCTTTTGAGGGAGGATGATGAAAACGATACCGCAACCTCATACAGTCTGCTTTTGAGCGGACTATGCTGACGATGTACAAGCATTGTTTCAATTCCTAAATAGCTGAGATATAAGGATGTTAATCCCTCGTCAACCCCTTTGAGCCTAAGAAGTAGAAGTTTCTTTCTTGTACTAATTAAAATCCTTGATCATGACCTGGGGGAGGGTAGTTCTCAGTTAAATTGGCTTTGCATTCTATTTTAAGAGAATCATTCATTACACCTTTCAACAAAGGTTTCAATCAGAAGCGTTCATCCGCACACATCAAAGAAGTGTTGGAGATGCCAATCAAAAGCCAATGATGGTTCATCAATCATTAAGTAAGGCAGTCAATATCTTTCAAAAAAATGATGAAAAACATACATACAAAGAAAAGCCTGCTAAGTCAAAAAAATCAAAAAGAAGACTTAGGCAAAAAATCAAGGCATCCCGCTGACTGTAAGCTCAAAATAGACAGTTCAGGCAAAAGTTAGGTATATCTAAAAGATGAAAAAAGAGAAGTCAATAAATTCCAGAACAACACAATGTTGTGACTACCAAAAGGAAGAAGTGACTGCCATCTCAAAAGTTCTCTTTGCTTGTGAACCATCATCATTATCAAAGGTGCAAATCCAAAAGTCTCCTGTAAACTGAATGCATAAGTTGAATTAACTGAGCTTAGGATTGAAGATCATCACGAAGAGGGGTGGGTACAATCAAATTTTGAGCCTTTATCCTTTGTTTCTTAAACTGTGAACCGAGCCACGTTACAACCCTTAAAAGTCCTAACTGAAGCATGGTTAGTTCGAAAGCATACTGTCACCAAAAAGGTATCCTGACTCCTTAAGGTTTACCACAAATGCTGAGTTGACACTTCGATTTTTACAAACATCACGTTTTTACAAATATCACGCTTTTACATCTCCTGTTTTAATGTTTTTCAAATACTCAAGACAAACGTATGTGTTGCATCTCATGAGTTCATTATTAAGCAAATTCTGCTACATAATTTCAAATGTTAGCAACAGGAAGAACCTGCACAGGGTACAACTAATGACTAACAGTTATCCCGACAGACAATATCACTCCAGAAGCAATGTCTCCTGCGTATACAAGGGGCACGACGTGTTTTGTCCAAACAATCTGGGGCAATCAAGTTAAGATTCCAAGAAACTCTCAAATGCCTATATCAAGTGGGTTTCAAACTATTTCCCGATCAATTTGGGATAATCAGGTCAAATTTCAAAAATCTCTCAGAAGCATCAACAATCAAGGGCATGCACCCAAGTGGGGCCGAAGCTACCGCCCGAACAGTCAAAGACATACATCCCAAGTGGGTTTCAAATTATTTCCCGATAAATCTGGGGCAATCAAGTCAAGATTCCGAGAATCTCTCAAGGATGCCAAAACTATCAGGGGCATGCATCCAAGCAGATCTGAAGCTACTTCCCAATCAACATGGGACATTTCTCTGGGCCTAAGTACTAGGGGCATGTCGCCCATAGTGCACACCTCATAAAGTCCTCGCGAGGCGAATCTTTCTAAAGTTCCTACTAGCAGGGGCAAATCTATGCAAATCCAGTCAGACATCGTGATCAATACTCAGTGGTGTGTCCGAATCAAATCCAGGAATGGTAGTTACTATAATACTGGGGGAAACTTTCAAGACACCCATGTCTCTCCACAGAGTCGGGTTTACAAGATCATATCCCCACAGAGTAATCATCTTCAAATGCTCTCGTCCCGACAAGGACATGGCTCCCCAATAGAGTTTACATCTTCAACACTACCGGTTCTCCAACACTTGGCTCTTCTCCAACATGGTCTACTAATATCTTTTATTCCCAATCAGGGTACATCAAGTTGCTGATCATCCCCAAGCAGAAATTGTAAATCCCCAGCTGAGCATCTTCAAGATAAGCTCAAACATCAAAATTACAATGACATGGAGATCCATCTTCTCATTCAAGATGTGTCAAATAACATAAATCATAGTCATACGTCATAAATCATAAACATATTCATACATCGCATATATTTCATACAAAGTTTCTCATTTATTTTGAGGGACTCATTTCATAACACATGCATCATGACATTATATAAATTGTTATACCTATTGCAGAATACAGGTACAGACAAATGAATGAAATCTCCAACTTTCCAGGATCTAATTCAGCTATTACGAACGGTACTGACACAGTCAACGCTCGAAGATCTAATTCATTCAGCACGAACGGTGATGACACAATCGTTCTCGAAGATCTAATTCAGCTACTACGAACGGTACTGACACAATCATCTTCCAAGATCCAATTCATTTACTACGAACGGTGGTGACACGATTATTTTCAAAGATCTAATTCAGTTACTACGAACGGTACTGACACGGTCAGAGATCTAATTCCATCATCACGATCGGTGTGGACACGATCAATTATCCCATAAAGTCTAATTCAGTTACTACGAATGATGATGACACGACAAGAGATCTAATTCTATCATCACGAACGGTGTGGACACGATTAATTACATCCTCAGTCTAATTCAGTTACTACGAACGGTACTGACACGACAAAAGATCTAATTCTATCATCACGAACGGTGTAGACACGATCATCTTTCCAAGATCTAATTCAGTTGCTACGAACGGTACTGACATGATGAACCTTTAAGGGTCTAATTCTATCATCACGAACGGTATAGACACGATCATCTTTCGAAGATCTAATTCAGTTATTACGAACGGAACTGACACGATCAACATATGACGATCTAATTCTGTCATCACGAACGGTGTAGACACGATCATCCTTCCCAAGTCTAATTCAGTTACTACGAACGATGCTGACACGATCAATCCCCAATAAACACTTCTCAACATACTAAGCTCCTTCAACCTAACGCACGGTTTTCCAGACATCTACGGATGCGAATTGGATTTAGTCTAACGCACGACTCATCCTTCAACCTAACGCACGATTTTCCAGACATCTACGGATGCAAATTGGGTTTAGTCTAACGCACGACTTATCCTTCGACCTAACGCACGACTTTCCAGACATCTACGGATGTAAATTGGGTAGTCTAACGTACGACTCATCCTTCAACCTAACGCACGGTTTTCCAGACATCTACGGATGCAAATTGGATTTGATCTGACGTACGACACATCCTTCAGTCTAACACACGGTTTTACAGACATTTGCTGATGCAAACTAGACCCGGTCTAACGTACGACTCAACCTAAGTCTATTCCTCAGAAACGGTCTAACGTACGACGTATTCTGACTCTCAAAACTATCAAGCTGGATGGCATCCTCAAGCCCATCTCCGATAATACTCTGCCTGGATGGCATCTTCAAGCCCATCTCCGAAAAGTCCCCTATCTCAGCAAGGGAAAATTTCTGGGTATTCTAGTGTTCAATCCTCTTCCACCTTCAAATACCAATTGGCATACAAACCACTCCACACATTGAGGTTTAAGAAGATTGAACAGGGGCAGCTGTCATACCACAAAGGTTGCCCGAATATATTTCCGTATGTCATTTTATTTCAAATAACTGGCATAGTCCGGTCGGTAAGAAAGTAAGGTTCGCAAATTCAGAGTCCCAGATTTAAATTTTGCTTCTAACATTTTTCCCTCTTATCTGATTCTAACTTTAGTTTTAATTTTATTTTTGTTTATATTCATAAAATTACAAAAAATAAGTTTTTTTAATCATTTAATTTTAATTTTCGTATTAATTAAATATTCATTTTTTTTAATAGTCAATTTCCCATTTTTATGTACTTTTTAGTCAAAAATCAATGAAAATCCTAAAAAATTCAAAATCCCAAAAGGATAAGTTTTTATTTGATTTTATAGAAATAACTCTAGAATTGATCTGATTTAATTAAATAAAATATTTGAAATCCAAATTAGTTTAATTTAATTTTGGAGCTTTTAATTATATTATTTAATTATTGGATCAATTTATTTTATTTTTCCTTTTATGTTAACCTAAATTTATTTTATAAATAGGACTCTCCCCACAAAACCTCAGTCACGCACAAAATTCCATCACCACGGCTTAAACCAAGGACTAACCCTTATTTTTCTTTCTCATTACCAACTATCATTCACAAAAAAGAAACTTCTATCCTTTAACCTTCTCCCATCACAAAAACAGACAACATAGAAACAATAAGACTGGCTCCGAGATACACAGATTATTCACTCATTTAAAATCACCTGCAAATTCTTTTGTTTATTTGTTTTTATTTTCAGACGCAATAGCGATCGAAGCAACACCAATCAGTTACCGGAAACACAACACGCAGAGAAACAACACCAGGTTCAACAACAATGACACCTGCAAAAATAAGGAGAAGAACAGAACCAACGTACGAAAACTCTTCAACACCGACGAAGCCTCCGCAACCGCTCCACCGCGTACAACCTAACCCATGCCGACACCAGTTCCACCATACGCGAGCCGTTGCCGGATCGACACCGTTTGCCAGCATCCGACCGGTGCCGCCACTTCCTCTTCCGATGAGAGCTACCATCGTCTCCGGTTCTCGTCGCTGGTACTACCATCGTGAGCATTGGACTGTTTTGCAGACATTGCGGTTATTTATGCAGTCTCAACAAAGTGGTGGTCAACCGTCTAGAGGAAACGTGGGAGCAACTGACACTGAGCAAGAGAATGATGATGATTTCAACCTTGATAATTATCCTGATCCCGATGATGATTTTTTAGGATGAATTTAATTTTAATTTTAATTTTAAATTGTATGGGATAACAAAATAAATTTTATTTATTATATGTTAGTATTTTAGATATTATATTATAAATATAATATATTTTAGTAGTTTAATATATTTTTGTATTTAGTTATTATTATTATTAATTTAACTAAATAAATATTTTTATTAATATTTATTAATTTTCAACAAATAATATTAATAATAATTTTTTTTATAATAATAAAAATCAGATTTTTTTTTTAAAAACATTTTAATGTTTGTGGCGTGTTTTCCATGTCACTAATTTATGACATGTAAGACACGTCGGAACTTCCAAAATTAATTTCAAAATTAGCGACGTGTTTTACATGTCACAAATCAGTGACATGGAAAACACGCCACAATTTTTCTTCGTGTACTGTGCCATACTGCTTTTTGCAGACCTTGTCTGTCCTAGTTGCAGATGGAGACTTGGTAATTGTGTAAGATTAGCGACGTAAATGACATGTCACAAAGTTGTGACCTGATAAACACAACACAAAAAGTTCCCACGCACTCCCAGGCGACGTATTTGACCATGTCGCTAATTTTACGTTCTGACGTGATTTTTCATGTTGTGTCATGGATTCCACGTCGCTACAGACGTGATTTTTTGTAGTGTGTAGTTGTAGTGGGAAGAAACAAACATCCTGACGAAGTTATGCATAGGGTTAGGAGAGACAATTTGGCAACAGAGAACAATATCACTGCCATGATAGAGAGAATAATGGCTAACAATGGCCTTAATACTGGACTTCGAAGAAAGATGGTTACTGATGACCATTTCTGAGATCAAAAATGGCTACTGATGGCCATGTTTAGGATGTTGTTTAAGTTAGAGTGAAGATGGTTAGACTTGGAGCTAATTCGAAGAGGATTATCTTTAAAGACTTAAACGTTTTTGCGAAATACGAAGGGTACTGAAGCTTAACGTGTTTTCGTGACATTCTCGGTTCTGATCACGTTGCCACGCGTTGAAAGAGGATTCAGGAGGGAGGATTTGAATTTCGAAGTAGTCTGTATAACCGAACAAAGATAGATGGCATCCCAAGAATTCTTACGAGCAACGTGGCATCAGATTAGTGTAGGACCGTTAGGGTCGAAATTAGTATAAATAAGGGTCTTAATGTTAGGATTCCGTGTGTTCATTTTGTACAAATCACTCACAAATCACTCAAGTATCAAGTGTTTAGAGAACGAGTTCGTTGAGAAATGTACGTATGACACCAACACCATTTTAAATACATTTGTATCTTTCTTTATTCAAAGTATCTTTTCAATTCCTTTATTTTCGTCGCTTAACTTTTATTTCAAAGCAACTTTACATTTCTGCATTTAACATTCGAGCACGTTATATTCTTGCACTTTACATTTCTGCAATTTACATGCTTTATATTTATGTTTTCTTTGTCAAAAGTCATATTAACATATGTAACAAGTGTTGTTTCGAGTTAATAGTCATACGATCATATCACAAACAAGTTTTCTTGAAGTCAGAACAAACAAACATGAACCAAATCATATCGAAAGACAATTGTTTGACTATGTCCTAGGATCAATCTAGTCGATCCTGCGAGTAACCAAAGTATATTTTATAGTTTGGAGGACTAGCAGTTATTTACCGGAAATCACCGTAAACACAGTGCTGACTGTGCCACATCGCTTATGTGTTGTACAGTCAGCACTACCAAAAATGCCACGTAGGCAAGATTCTAAGAATCTTGGCCAAAAAAAATTAGTCAGGGTCAAATTTGATGAAATCTTTATTTGGCAAGGTTTGTCCAATAAGTTTTTTTTAGAGGGGTAAAGCAAAACACGCTTATATGGCAGGGGGTAAAGTGGTATTAACCTTTTATTTTAAAAAGTATATAGAATTTCATGGAAATTCACTTTCCAATTCATTAACATGGGAATGATTTCATGGGAATAATGGAAGTTATAAGAAGTTATTTTGTTCTTTGGAATCTTTATTCCCAGAAATAATTTTTTTCAATTTTGTAACAAACATGAGTATTCTCACTTATTATCCATGTATTTTTAGAAATGTAATTTTAAAACTTGAAACAAACACACCATAAGAAAAATAAAGAGGGGAAATTATAAACGGTTGATAGCTAAAAGTGACTATAAACACAAACCTTCATCAATACTACCATTTTCAACTTTTCAAATCACTGTTGATACTACCATTTTTCAACTTTTCAAATCAATTGTTGATATTTAAAAGGAAAATTTATTATCATGGTTGCTAAAATAAACCGTAATAGTATGTAAGTACTATTCACAACGGTTATGATATTAATTGTGATGATAAATATTTTTTATTTTAATATATTTATAAAAGTATAATGACAATATCATTATAAAAGTATAATGACAATATCATTTTGTAAAGAAAAGAAGAAAAATTGTTAATGCTGAAAATTGAAACAAATAACTTTTATTATATTATAGGAGTTGTGTTGAATGACTGTGATAAAATATATTTTAATAAAATATTAAAAAATTAAGATACATAAAATATTAAAAAATTAAGATAAACGAATATTGATTATTATTATTATTATTTAAATGACTATAATAATATAATGTTGTCAAAAATATAATTTATAATAGTAACTAAATCAATTCAATTATTAATTATACAAAAACATTCAACATTCAACTTAAAGATAGATGAAATTGGAGCATTATGTAAGATAAAAAAAAAATCAACTAAGCATGTTCTTTACAAAGATTATAACATATAATCACTTTAGTGCGGAAGTTATAAAATACATATATGAACACGAACATGAATATAGGATCATTTATCATGTTGATCTATTAAAGATTAATGAAGAGTAAGGAATCAAGGAATACCTGGATCCATTGTAGAATTACTCGTAGGCTATAGCTCTTCCTCAACCAGTACTCCTCACGCCTCAGTACTCTTCAGATGGGGAGAAGAGTGAATCTGCTTTTCGTATTGATATATTGGGGACCATAGCCCATTATATAGGTGATGGCCCATCAGGGTTCCCATTATCCCGAAATGGGCCATCAGACATCCACCCAGTTCGGCCCATATCAATTAATTAATAAATAAATAATTATATAAATAGAAAACTAATTAGCCTTATTACATAATTTGACCACTAAATCAATTAAGGCTTCATATTGATAAATAGCTAATATAATCAATTTAAATATATATGCCCACATAATATTATTTAAATATTTTATTTAATAAAATATTCTAACAATCTCCCACTCGGGCAATATATCTTAATGATTATATCATTATTCTTTAGGCGCGCATACGAATGCTATTTATCCTTAGATTTCTCCTTTACAATCTAGTTCACCTCACACATCAATAAGGGACCATCGCGGCTATCGTCACTAACTTAAGATGTGAAGGAACCCCGATGACCACCAAATCAATGCATTTGATAAAATAGATCGATATGGATGAGTGGCATGGAAATTTCATGCAATGTGATCTCTTTATCATGTCTATTTCCAACTGGTCCAACTAAAGTCTTTAGTGAGATCAAAACTAAAGTTCCTTAAGTGTAATTTAAAACAAAATATTTACACATAACCAAAACATAATGTTATAACAATAAAGATCAATAAACTTTATTTATGCAGAACTTCAAATATAACATAGATTGTTCCGGAAAAAAAAACTGAAACCAAAGTATAGAACATATAACAAAAAAAAAATAAGACTCCCACTATTCCAAGGCAATATCAAAACCAAGACCCATGTGAGTAACATGCCCATGAAAAGACTTAGGCGTTAAGCCTTTGGTTAGTGGGTCAGCTAGCATTAAGTCTGTCCCTATATGTTCTATCAAAATCTGTTTCTCCTGGACTCTTTCTTTCACAACAAGATACTTGATATCAATAAATTTTGATTTTGTAGCACTCATGTTGTTGTTCGAGTAGAGTACAGCTGCACTATTGTCACAATAAATCTTCAAAGGCCTATGGATGCTCCCAATGACGCGTAGGCCCGTGACAAAGTTTCGCAGCCAAGTTGCATGATTTGATGCCTCAAAGCAAGCCACAAACTCCGCTGCCATGGTGGAAGGAGCCACTAAAGTCTGTTTTGCAGACTTCTAGGAGACGGCTCCTCCAGCCAAGAGGAAGATATAACCAGATGTGGATCGTTTGCTGTCCGGGCATCCTGCAAAATCAGAGTCAGAATATCCAATGATCTCCAAGTTATCTGACTTTTGATAAGTGAGCACAAAATCTCTAGTTCTCTTCAAGTAGCGCAAAACACGCTTTACTGCCGTCTAGTGCTGCATACCAGGGTTGCTCAAATATCTTCCAAGAACTCCTACAATGAAAGCTAAGTCGGGACGAGTGCAAACTTGAGCATACATGAGACTCCCTACAGCTGAAGCGTAAGGAATCTTATCCATCTCTTTCTTTTCAAGATCCGTAATGGGGCACTGTTTGAGACTAAATTTATCTCCTCTAGCAACAGGTGTGTCTCCTGGTTTACTATCTTTCATGGAGAATCTATCCAAAACTGTATCAATATAGCTCCTTTGCGATAATCCTAAGATACCTCGAGAGCGGTCTCTAATTATTTGGATTCCTAAGACAAAGGAGGCGTCCCCAAGATATTTCATCTCAAAATTTTTTGTGAGAAATATCTTGGTTTCGTGCAATAAGCCTATATTGTTGCTTGCCATAAGGATATCATCTACATATAACACCAAGAAAATAAATTTACTCCCATTGAACTTGTGGTATACACAATCATCAACTGGATTAGCCTCAAAACCACAAGAGGATATTACTTGATGAAATTTGAAATACCATTGACGAGAAGCCTGTTTAAGGCCATAGATGGATTTCTTAAGTTTGCAAACCATAGACTTTGGATCTCCCGATACAAAATTTTCTGGTTGTACCATATATATCGTTTCTTCAATGTTTCCATTTAGAAACGCAGTTTTAACATCCATCTGATGCAGCTCCAAATCAAAATGAGCCACTAAAGCCATTATGATTCTAAAAGATTCTTTCGATGAAACTGGAGAGAAAGTCTCTTTGTAATCAATGCCTTCCTTTTGAGTAAAACCTTTAGCGACAAGACGAGCTTTATATCTCTCAACATTACCCTTTGAATCCCTTTTGGTTTTAAATATCCATTTACAACCAATGGGTTTCTTTCCTTCAGGTAATTCAACAAGATCCCAAACATCATTGTCACCCATCGATTTCATCTCATCCTTCATGGCATCAATCCACTTGAGAGAATTAGGACACTGCATAGCTTGACGAAAGTTGATAGGATCTTTTTCAGTCAAGCCAATGCCATCCTCATGTTCCTGAAGAAATACAACATAATCATCTGGAATTGCACTTCTCCTCTCTCTAATGGATCTTCTTAATAATGGCTGCTCTTGAGGTTGTTGAGTTTGAACTGTAGGTGGTGCTTGAGGAAGAAACTCAGTGTTGTCTTCTTCTTGAGGGATGTTAGGAATAACATCTTGATTTGTTTCTGGATCCATTACTGGTAGAATGACAGGTATAAAGACTTGTTCACTCCCAGTAATAGTTTCTTCATAAAAAACAACACTCCTTATGCTTCCTTCCCCTCCAAACTCTACATCCTCAAGGAATCTTGCATTTCCCGTCTCAAAAATTGTTCTAGTGATGGGATTGTAAAATTTGTACCCGCGAGAGTATTCGGCGTACCCAACAAAGTAGCAACTAACAGTTTTTGCATCCAACTTACCTTCATGAGGCCTATAAGGTCTCGCTTCAGCTGGACATCCCCAAATGTGTAAGTGCCTAATGCTGGGCTTTTTCCCAGTCCATAACTCATAAGGGGTTTTAGCTACTACTTTACTAGGTACTCTATTAAGAATATAAACTGCAGTTTTTAATGCCTCTCCCCAAAGTGACTCTGGTAGGGAAGAATGACTAATCATACTTCTCACCATATCCTTAAGAGTCCGATTTCGTCGTTCTGCAACTCCATTCATGTTGGGTTTCCCCGGCATTGTATATTGCGGAAC
Source organism: Vicia villosa (assembly GCF_029867415.1). Taxonomy (NCBI): domain Eukaryota; kingdom Viridiplantae; phylum Streptophyta; class Magnoliopsida; order Fabales; family Fabaceae; genus Vicia; species Vicia villosa. The sequence goes on from NW_026705473.1 coordinate 45,331, forward strand.
GATTCCACACTCCTTGAGGAAAAGCGCGAAGGGCCCAGGACGTTGTTCCCCGGATCCATCATATCGACCATAGTATTCACCACCACGATCTGATTTGACAGCCTTGATTTTCTTTCCAAGCTTAAGTTCAACTTCAGCTTTGAAAGACTTGAACATGTCTAGGGACTGAGATTTCTCATGAATTAAGTACAAATAGCCATATCTAGAGTAGTCGTCTATGAACGTAATAAAATACTTTTGTCCATTCCATGAACCCGTAGGGAAAGGACCGCATATATCCGTATGAATTAGTTCTAAGACGTCTTTAGCTCTATCAGCATCAAAATTTCTTTTGTTTGTTTGTTTACCCTTAATGCATTGTATGCAAACTTGAAAATTTGTCAAATCTAAGGGTCCAAGAATACCCTCTGACACAAGCCTTTGAATTCTCTGTTTAGAGATATGTCCTAATCGCTTATGCCATAAAGTGGCAGAACTTTCATTTAATTTTCGTTTTGTACCATGTGACTCTATTTGCATTATTTTGTTATAAGGACGTTCAATTTCAAGCATATAAAGATTATCATTTAAAGACCCGCAACCAATAACACTTGAATCAAACGAGAGATTAAATTTATTATTTCTAAATGAACAAGCATAACCAGATTTGTCCAAAACAGAAATAGAAATTAAATTCCGCCTAATAGACGGTGCAACATAAGTCTCAACCAAATCCAAATGAAAACCAGTCTTTAACAATAATCTAAAAGTCCCTATAGCCTCTACTGCAACTTTATTGCCATCGCCCATATAGATGAATCTTTCGGCATCACTTGGCGGACGGCTCCACAGGTAACCCTGCATGGACATACTAATGTGAGTAGTAGCACCAGAATCTACCCACCAAGTATCCTTAGGTACAGAAACTAAATTAATTTCAGAACAAACAAAAGTGAGAAAATTACCCTTCTTTACACGCCATGCGGCGTACTTGGAACAATCCTTCTTCATGTGTCCAGCTTTCTTGCAAAAGAAGCAAGTGGACTCCTTAGGTTGTTCCTTCGCCTTCTTGTTCTGAGAAGGATTCCCTGCAGTTCTTTTCCTTTTGAATTGAGAGCTAGTAGCCAAATGAGCACTTTCAGTCTTATCTTTCTTCAGCCTCTCTTCCTCTTGTACACAATGAGATATCAGCTCATTAAGGGACCATTTGTCCTTCTGAGTGTTGTAGCTCACTTTGAATTGCCCAAAGTGTGCAGGAAGAGATATCAAAACTAAGTGCACAATTAAGTCCTCAGGAAGTTCTAACTTCAATGCCTTAAGTTTTGAAGCAAGATGAGACATTTCCATGATATACTCTCGTATGTTCCCTTTACCTTTGTAACTCATTGAAATCAATTTCGACAAAGTAGTGCTTGTCTCAACCTTATCATTTTTAGCAAAAAATTGTTCAATGGTTTCAAGGAACTTCTTAGCACTCTCACTTTCAGCAATCGAGCCCCTAATAACTTCAGGTATGGATCTTTTGATCATCATGAGGCACATTCGGTTGGAGCGGTCCCACTTTTCAATTTTTTGCTTCATTTGGATTCTCATCAGTGGCGATCGGGCGTTCTTCCCTCAAGGATAAATCCAAGTCCATGCATCCGAGAACGATCTCAACGGATTCTTTCCAAGACTTGAAGTTCATCCCATTCAGCATAGGGATGGAGTTAATTTGAGCAACAAAGTTGGGAGCGGTAGCAGCAACAACTAAATAAGTGAAAATAAACATACAATAACATTAGTAGGCATGTCAAAATAACCGTAGAGACATGCACAATGATCTTAATATGAAAATTAAACAAGACCTTAACAAGATACCAAACGCACCATTAATTTTCAATCTTCGGATTGTAAAAAATTAATTGCAAACGGTACTCTCAACGTAACGATCAAATATTGACAATAAGTCCGGTCAAATAATGGTCACCTTAGGGCAGCCCATTATCCACATGGAAAATAAATTTATAATTATCACATATTTACCATCACAAGTATAAAATTACACGGCCAAGTTGTGCCATGCTTCGGGCCGACTACAACTCGCATGAGTAATTACACACCTCATCTTTTGTAAACTCAATTGAATTAATATTATGCAATAGAGGTTACTTCGGCAACATATTATTTAAAATAATTCAATAAAATTTACTAGATAAATTAATAAATTAAATGGGAAGGTCTTAAAAAAAATTTCATGAACAGCACTTGCAAAATGCAATGCCAATTGTATGTTTATATTATATTATTATCTAACTATTGTGTTTATGTCATGTACATACCAGTATAATAAACCGATATTATTAAATAAAATAAACACTTTTATACATAATTATAATATATAAAAAAAAAATTTATATAGTAATACATATAAAAAAAATAACGTATAGATTCAAGTAAATTTTCATTATAGTATTATTATAATACATATAAATACGTATTGTACCTAAGGAAGGCAAAGATATTATAATGAATCAATACGTTACTTTTAAATTAATTGTGAGAAGAAAAAAAAATATAATGTCATCAATTAGTATTATTGACATAGCATTAATGTTATGCATTTCTTGATGAACCCGATGGTATCATTATATGTCATCCATTAATATTAATGACATTAGTATCAATGTCATCAATTGTAGTATTAAAAAATATAAATATATTAATCGGCCCACATAATATCCTCTTAATTATTTAACGTTCTGGATCCATTGTAGAATTACTCGTAGGCTATAGCTCTTCCTCAACCAGTACTCCTCACGCCTCAGTACTCTTCAGATGGGGAGAAGAGTGAATCTGCTTTTCGTACTGATATATTGGGGACCATAGCCCATTATATAGGTGATGGCCCATCAGGGTTCCCATTATCCCGAAATGGGCCATCAGACATCCACCCAGTTCGGCCCATATCAATTAATTAATAAATAATTAATTATATAAATAGAAAACTAATTAGCCTTATTACATAATTTGACCACTAAATCAATTAAGGCTTCATATTGATAAATAGCTAATATAATCAATTTAAATATATATGCCCACATAATATTATTTAAATATTTTATTTCATAAAATATTCTAACACATTAAACTACTAATTAAAAAAAAATGTACATATTTTTCCTGGAAAATGCTTAATCTTACGAAATATATTGGCAAGAAAGTGAAGAATACTTATGTGTTAGCAAAATAGATAAATATTCTCTCTGTTATTTTTCTACTTATTTTTTCTCTAAATAAATTATCATAAAAAACAGTTATAATACCACCACCCCCATGAACCAGTATAAATAGGAGTTGTTTTATTGACCCACCAATCATGTTAAGACAAATAAACATTCTTGCATTTCTTAAAATTGAACCTTCGTACTATTTAGCATTACTCATTTTTCCTACTTAATTATTGTGGTTTGATAAATGGTTTTGTGAAGTGCCGAAAAAACAGAATTGTTTGATTTGGAATTCGTAATTGATTATGCGGTGTCAAATCAGATTTCTAAAACATATCATTGTTAATCTTTTTGATGATTCAATCCTTATGTTTGAAACTCACGGGAAGCAGATTACATTGTCAAAAAAGACGTGTTATATAATGATAGTTATTATATGAGCAGTGCTGTCATCAAATTATTGGTTACACGTTTTTTAATTTAATTCTTTTTATTTGTAAAATTTTATATGGACTTCTTTTATATGCGGATAGCCTCTAAAATTTTGGAGCTTGTATGTATCTAAATTAATAAAATAAGTGAGTTGAAATGTATATAAATTATAAGATTTTTTTCACAAATTTAAAAATATAATTAATTTTATATATAAGAGAAATTATATATAGTTTTATGATACTGCCTTATATATTATTTTTGACACAAAAATTATTTTACTAATTTTTGAAAATGTCTAAAAAGGCGTTAGCCTTTAGCTACCTTGGGACCGTGTTATGCTATTTTTGTTGGTAATAGATTTTTGGATTAATACATATTTTTATCCCTGTCAAAAAAAATTGCAATAATTGCCTCAACAAATTTCAAATGTTTCAGTTTGGACCTTTAGCAGGCCACATCATCAAAAAGTCTAATGTGACAGATTTTTTTTTAACTTTTTAATGAATTGATTTTCCACCCCATTTATTCACCCTATACAATGACCTTAATACCCTTACTTTTTATATCCACAAAAACCTAAAATTTTTTCATTTGTAGTTTCATTTCAAACCCTACTTTTAGGGTTCTTAATCTCTTCTTCTTCAACCACATTTCCATAAGCACACTCCATTTTCCATCACCCATTATTTTCCCTAAACCCTTATCCATTCCCAACCAAACAACCTTATCTCAGTGGTTCAGTTTTCTGGCTCGATTGTTCTTCAACAAAATCATCATCATCTTCTCTACGTACAATTCCCCATCGTTCTCTGCAATGTCTCACCGCAAAAACCCACTCCCAAACATGGCCTATAGATCAAGATCAAGACACCCCCTTGCAAAATTCTTCCCAAAAACACCATCACAGGGAAATCAGCATCTGAAGGAGTTCATGTTGAAGATGTTGTAGAACTGAGATCAACCAAAGATTCAATTTTTGACTTTCTATTCACCTGTTCATCTTCTCTTCTGTTGAATAGTTTATCAAATGATGCTAAAGGCATTGTTG